>NC_043994.1:18021412-18178912 GCF_902150065.1 Myripristis murdjan | reverse complement strand
CTGGCCATTGGTAATCCATGCACTTAGAGTGATTAAGGCCAGCACTCTGGTCACTGCGTTTTAATCGTAACTCCGAAGAAACCTACAGTTCAATAAACCGGTGCTGATCTAAGTATTTAGATCACAAAAGGCTTTGAGTTAAGCGGGAGCCGCGCAGGGGCTCCTGTGTATCTGGTTTGTTTTTTGTTCATGCTGCTGTCCAGTAACCTGAACTGGAGGGAATGCTGTGCCGTTTGCAGGGATAATCCTCAAGGGTTTCATGGCTTTTTATGCAACAGTTAGCAGCATATTTGCGGTATCTGAAAAATGTCTTCAAAGTAGTTCACATACATGAGAATATAAAAAGCAGCAGCAAACAAAAAAAGGTCACTAATGAGCTCCCTAGGAACGGCAAGAGTCAACAAAGCAAGCAATAAAGCACAGTTTGCTTTACGGGGATTATCAGCATGGTCAGAACATGGCTTTGACTGTTAAATTTGCTTGGCTTAAATCACCCGTATAATATTACTCATGTTCGCATTGCTCACTAAGACTGTGTGACTTTGGCTGCCACGTGCTCTTTAGTGATACAGTTCCCACTACTGTGTTTATGACCTCTGACCGCTGATGTGCATGTGTGAGTGTGTCATGCAGGCTTCAAGGGTATGATGATAGGGGTTGGGGAGAATCCATTTAGCCTACTCACCCTGGTAATTATTCAGCATCAGTGTCACTGAGGACACATACACACACAAGCTTCAAAACAAGTTAATGCACATTTGAGGGGAGAAAAAAAAGCAGAAATGGAGGCTTGAGTGTAGCAAAGTGCAAGAGAAATTACAGTGCGTAGTGTAAAGTAACTTTTATGCCCTGAATGTAAATGGTTGAGCTATCAACTCAACCTGCTAATTGGACAGGCTTGTATGTGTGTGTGTGTCTGTGTGTGTGTGTGTGTGTGTGTGTGTGTGTGTGCATCCTCTCCCTGCTGCAGGCAAAGCAAAAGGTTAATTCAGGACTGTCGCTGGTTAGCACTTTGCTCACATGCCTCCTCTATCCACTGCACATACACACATGCGCGCATATTCTTGCCTTAGGCTCATCTCCCTCAAAACACACACACACACACACTTTTCCTCCCCTTTCCTAACCCCTTCCACCCAACAAACACACATTCTCTGCATACACACTCACACACACACACACACACACATACACACATCCTGCCCGGAGCTCTTGTGTCCACACCGCTGCTCTATCTGCGATGTTATTAAGATGGAGGGGTCACGGCCTGAATCGTGACTCACAGCCCCGCGCTCTCAGCAACTGGCACCGCTATGCTGCATTTACCTGGCACACACACACACGCGGCGTGCCAAGGTGACCTTCACATCCTCACAAAGAACTCTCTCACACATTGAAGCATGCTCTCACTCTCTCTCTCTCTCTCTCTCACACACACACACATTTTTGTACACTTTGATGCACAGGAAAACATCCTCAGAGAGATTATTGCAGCTGGCCCCAAAACAACCCCCTTGCTTTGCATACCCCACACTGGATACACACACACACACCCCTACCCCAAACTCTCATACCCTCCCTGTATACCTGCCCTGCCACCTGCCCCTTTCCTCTTGTTATCCTGCTCCAGTCAGTCACAGCCCCGCCCCTCTCTCCCCTACCTGCCATGTCTCTGTCACTGTCCTTCGGCCATCACACCAAACCGTCCCGTTTTCTGAGCGCCCGCTCCGTTCGGGGTGACCTTGTCCCTGTCAGCCCCGCCTCGCCACCCCCCCCCCCGCCGCCTCAGCCGCCCCTCCTGTCCCGTCTCAGAGAGCCATGTAGGCTATCAGAGCTGTGACCCTTCCACACCTCAGCCAGAGTCCAAAGTACAAGATGAGTTCTGACAGAGCAGACAGGGTGTAGAGGCCAGTGTTTTAACAGCCATTACTAGGATAGGTGCTGACAGCCAGGGTGCCCATGCATCTCTCTTTCTCTCTCCCTCTCTCTCACCCCCCCTCTCTCCTCTCTCTATCTCTGTCTCCATAACAGAAGTGTCTGGGGCAACGCTCCAACTAGTGCACGATGGATGGAGGAGTTGCGTTTTAGCAAGAACTGTGAAGAAAATGGTGGGCACTGCTGATTTGTGGTGGTGCCGGGGCGTTTGAGACAAACATCTCATTCTTTAAAAAATAAATAAATCAATCAAAATGACGGGAAAAAAAAGAAGCACAAATGTATTACAAAAACTGGAAGAAGAAGAAGAAGATCACTGCATATTCACATTTTATTTTATTTTAATGTATTTTTTGACCACAACTGAAGGTGTATTACCACACTTAGCTACAGGGAAGCATTCCAGTAGCTGCCTGTGCTGATTGCATTCACACCCTTTGTGGCTGGGCTTTTGTTTGCCCCTCTGAACACAGGTGAACCCAGCTCAAACTGAGGTGAAAACAACTAAAAACAGCATGATCTATCAAAAGTCCACAAAGCTTTGCTCCAGGATTGTGAACATCTCAATGCCTTTAAAGGCTCCTTGTCTCAGCAGGGAGTCTCGGTAAATTATAGATAAGTGTATCCTCCATGAGATGTGCTTCAATCAAACTTATCTGTCTTTTAATTAAACGTGATGACTTAGTTTAGATTAGTTTATTAGTTTATTATGTCGCGGACAGTCCCAATTAATTAACTGCAATTCAATGACAGTAAAAAGGGCAGCTTTAGCCAACATGGCTAATATCCTGCTAACATCCCGGCCAGATGACAATAGGCACCCTAAAAAACAACCAAAAACAACAACAATATATTACAGCACACTGATTAAAAAGAGAGGGTTAAGACAGCTAAGAGACAAAATAAATCAGTAAAGATGAGAGAGAACAGTGAAACATGCAAAGACAGCACATGAAAACATACAAAAGCAGCACATACAACATACCAGTAATCACACAATACATCAGCACATACAATACATTCAGGGATACAGACAGACATCACGTATAGACAGGCAGCATGATCATGACGCAAATAACACCCAGCCATATGTTAGTGTGTGCAAATATGATTGTTGACAAGCCATGTTTTTAATTTGGCTGTAAAAGTGCAGTATGTATGTATGTCTTTGATATGGATGGGAAGTGAGTTCCAGTTTTGTATTGCTTTAACAGAAAATGATAAATGACCAAATGTACTTCTCCTGAATGGGACTGATAAGTCACCACGCGTGCTGCTTCTAGTGATCTGACCAGTGTTATTGCGTTGGATTATGAATGAGTCCAGTGGAGGAGGAGCTAAACCATGCAGGATTTTAAAGACCAGACAGATGTTCCTATATTTTATGACGTCTTCCCAGCTCAGAAGCTTATGTTTGTGTAAGATGGTGCGATGATGTGAGCTGTTCGGTTTCTGGTCCAGCACTTTAAGGGTTTGCTTATAGAGGGTTTCCAGTGGCTTCAAGGTTGAGCCATTGGTTTGTCCCCAGCTTGTGAGGCAGTATGTTAGATGCGACATGATCATGGCTTAGCCTCTGGAGTTGCTTTTCTTCACCATGATAAAGCTACAGAATGCAGCCACAGTGCCAACCATCATGAAAAACAATCAGCAGTTCCAGATAAATGCCAAATCCACAGTAATTATTGCACCTTTGTTTTAATTTGGGGGACTGCCAAATAGGAGGCATAATAGACGGCTATAATTATGACAAGATTGTGAAACAGGATTATTGGTTAATGTTTCACATAGAGCTTTCCTTCTCTGTGCAAGGAAATTATTTTCAGTGCATCTCAAAAAGCAGCAGAATAGCGATGAAAAGCAATGAAAAGCAATGCATGGTTTCAGCGTTATATCCCTGCACACACACATTTGTTTTGTCTTGATACATTACCAGCGAGGAGCTGGTTTATTTTGCTATCATACATTATATTAGGAATAGCATGAGGCATGGCTTTACAGGTAAATGAGATTTGCTCCCATGCAGGGGTTGAGCATGGCAGAAACAGAATACTTTTCCCCACTGGACTGGATTTTCCCGGTGGCTAAAGAGTCCTGTCTTGTCAGATCTGCCTGCGTCAGAGACAAACAAGACTAACAAATTCTTTCCTGTGTTTTGTTTTCAGCTTGAAGCAGCACCAGCAGTAAGCCACTAAGACAGGCCACTCTGGGATGGAGGAGGGAAGAGATGGAGACTGAGATAATGGGAATATACAACAAGGAGGACCTGTATCAGAAACAATGGGAGTATGAGAAAATACTGCAGAGCAACTTCTATGTGTGTGTGTGTGTGTGTGTGTGTGTGTGTGTGTGTGTGTGTGTGTGTGTGTGTGTGTGTGTGTGTGTGTGTGTGTGTGTGTGTGTGTGTGTGTCTATGAGAGGGCGTGCGTGTGGGTCATTGTGAGTGTGTTTATATCTTTGATCTAAAATATATCTCTGAGGTTTATTCACAGCCTAAATGTTTGATATGTGTTCTCTTAAGCCAACGGCCGTCAGAGGAATTGCGGCTGCATATTGCCATATTACGCCTGTGTGAACTACAATCCTGAAATTAAACTGATGTCAGTGTGTTGCCCAAAGTGGTAATAATCATTACAATGATCGTCATAGAGTAGCAGAAACAATAACATTGTAACTGGCGGTCCACTGTGACTGCCGCAGTGCTCAGATCGTGACCAATGTGAAGTTTAAGTCCAATATTCTGTTAATGCATCACATGTCATGTAGAGCAACTAATGGTACATGCATGGCCACGTGCCCGGTTTCCCAAACACACGAAAAAGAATCACAGCCTTTATAGGCAGCTTGAAGCACTAGTTTCCAAAAGTTTAAAAAGTACCATTATTGTTTTGGTTTTGTGTTGTCTGCTGTATGGGCTCTTTTCCACTGCAGAGGTACCAAACATTTTGGCATGTCTTTGGCAATAAAAAACATAAACTTTGGATTTTCCATCTGCCAGGGGTCCAGTTCCAGTTGATTTTTTTGGTCCCTGCTTAGGACTAACAGGAACCAACAGGACCCTGTGGCCAGGACAACTACATTGCTTATGGCTGACTGATACACTTTTACATCACCGAAGCATCAGACAGTGAAAGCTAGAAGCTGCCATAATCAAATTTGTGTTGAAGTAGAATAACTTTGTTGTTGTCAAGCATTTGAAGAAGCCAAATGGAGAAAAAAAATGACACCATAGAACAGAGAGAAGTCCAGGCTCTCATCATCATTTAGTCAGAGGATGATAGCCAACAGGAACGTAAGAGAATGGAAAAAAAGCGAGTGACCTACGAGTGTAATCCTAACCAATCTCCGGTAATTAAACAAATCAACATCAATCACCCTTTCAGACATTACCACAACTATTGATCTGATTTCTTGTTTGCTCCCATTTGGGCTAGTTTTTGTTTTCTTTTGCAGTGGAAAACTGCCCTATAAATTAAAAAAAAAAAAAAAAAAAAAAAAAAAAAAGGTCTGTTTTTTTCAAATGGAGGCCATCTTATTTTGAAATGTAACTCTTTTTATATTCCATAATGTCCAAACATGGACATGTGACACGGTTACAAGGTAGTGTATCAGAAAAACATGAAGACTTACACATGTACAAAACATTCCTCTGTCATTATCATACATCACTGATCATCACTGTGGTGGACAGCAACAAAGTACATCCACTTGAGTACTTGAGTACATTTTTCGAGTATCTGTACTGTACTTGAGTATTTGGGTTGTTTGTTTGTTTTTAAACTTGTGACTTTTACCCCACTACATTTGAAAGACAAATATTGGACTTTTGACGCCACTACATTTCTGTGAAGGTTGTCGTTACTTGTTACTTTTAGGCATAGCTTTGAATAGCTTTCAATAAGCTGTTTTTTTTTTTTTTGTTTTGTTTTTTTTTCAAAAATGCTATTGGCTATATGCTGTGTTCCTCACAGGAGTGCAAGCAAGACATCCACTTTCAAAGTAAAACACTTTGTTAGCAAAGCGCAAATGACTAAGCTGACGGTGGAAAGTACAGTTGTGTAGCATAATGCGTCTACAGTGCAGTTATTACATAGTTTCAGAGTGTTACGAGGTTCTTTAAATGCATCGTGAAAAACATATAGCGATGTGTTAATATTAAAAAGAAAATGTACTTTTGAATACCTAAGTATTTTTAAAACCAAGTATTCCAGTACATTAACTCAAGTAGAAATCTGACAAAGCAACTTTCACTTGTAGTGGAGTAATATTTGACCAGGAGTCTATAGTTTGACTCAGATAATGGGGTTGATGTCCACCACTGCTGATTTTGTAGATGCAGAGCAGAGATGACAAAATTCTGTGGAGATTAGTGATGTCTATATCAGAAAGAACCTGTTTGTACATCGGTGGAAAGACAAAACCTTTTACTTTTACTTGTAGCAGTGGATCAGGAACGCAACTGGGATGTGATTCAGTGCATGCAAAAGCGTAAAATGTTGCATCCCTTCGCCTTTTGGAAACGTGCTTATGCCTTTTAGCAACTGCGCTGCTTTATAGCGATATCTTTCGAATGCACTGCTGCTCATGCTTCCACATAAACAATGGCGTCACCCTTTAAATGCTAAAGTGGGTTTTGTTTTACCACCTCATGTGTTGGTTCTGGAAAAAAAAAAAAAACTGGAAATCACTGCTGCTGTAAAGAGCTGCTATTTTTAGTGACTTCCAAGTGTCTATAGAACAGCTCAGAGTTTCAAAAGACTATGGTTTGTAGCACCTTAAAGGAACACTTTTTTCCACTTACCCCCTAGTGCAATCTGTCCATCCAAATAGTTTCTGTGTATTTGGTGAGGTTTCCAGACAGAAGGACATCAGCTCTGCCAAAGAACGCCAAAGGTCATCTACACACTCCAAATTTGTGCTCCTTTAAGGCGGATACCTATGTTTGCCTTTGTTTTTTGGCAGGAAATCGTTCCCAAAGAAATTCTTCACCCCTGTGGGATGTGGATTATGCCAGGCGTCCGTGTCATTTTTGGAAAGACCTGCTGAGATTTTCACCTGTACATTTTTGGCGTCTCGAGCTCCACAAATGAACACCCGTCCAGCTCCATTGGACTGTGGTGACAAGAGGCCCGGAAGTCCACGGCAGACTAGAAACCTTGAAAAATCACACACAGAAACTATCTGGATGGATAAATCTCACTAGGGTTAAATTGGAAAATATCTAATATAATGTAACAGTTCCTTTAAGTTTGCAAAGAGAAGGCACTGAGATCAGCCCTGAGTTGTGTTACTGTGTAAAGCAAATCAGGCCACAAAGGTTGAGTAAAGCCTTCAACAAAAGAAAACTACACACAAAGCTTAGCGCTACACACTAAGCTGTCTTCTGTTGGTTCTTCTTGTTGGACGAGCTCTGTTCTTTTTTTTTTTTTTTTTTTTTTTTTTTGTCAAGTGGTAAACACATTAAAAAAACATTTTGAATTTGGGCTTTGCTGATTTCACAGTGGAGGGTGTGAACTGTGAATGACCCTGATTAGCGATTCTTTTTCTTCTTCAGAAACATGGAGGATTAATGTTTTTTATGCAATCACACTGTAATATGAACAAACACACCAATGTGGTTTTGAAATAATAATGATAATAATTAAAAAAAAAAAAAAAAAAAAGTTTAATGAAGCAAAAAGAAATTTTCTGTAAATAAGCAGTAGCTTCAGGTGAAATGTGTGTTTTCTAGGAGTACAAGAGTTTTGTATTTAAAGTGTTTATCTGAGCTGCAGGACAATAAGGGTAAATGACTCTGTAAGGTTCTCCTCATGGATATTCTTGAAAATGACTAATATGCCGACACAGAGGCATGGATGAAGAACAGCCTAAAGTGTCTTTCAACTTCAGAGTCAGCAGTGGACGGATGGACCAACATCAAGTCAAAGTCTGAACTGTTCGGAAGATGGCAAGCAATCGTACTTTGCGGACGTAAACAGGATTTTGATATTAACTGCGTTCAGGAGAGCAACCACCATCACCAGAGAAGACTGTTCCCCTCATTAAAACACACACACACAACACGACTTTTTCTCAATGGATTGATTGCACAGCCAGGACTTGCAGGACTGTAAACTCTTGGGATTGAACATGACCTCAAAACAGCAACCCTCCTTTGTCTGTAATGCCATCAGAAAACTACGAGTCATTTGGCATTTTGGATGTTCCTCAGTCATTTTGACGACTATTTCCACTGAATCCCTCCTCCAGCACTGGCGTTTTCACAATGCAAGTGGTGTTTGTGTGTGTAGATATCACGGTCTGTGCAGAGAGTGACTGTGCCATTAGTCACATATTTTAGCAGATGTTACATAATATATGACAGAGATGTATCTATGAGTAGGAATCCTGTGATATAATGCTTGCGGGTGGGTGTCTGTGTATGTGAATCTGTCAACTGCACTGGGAGCAGCAAGGGTCGCTGTGAGATTGTAACGCAAGCACATTTGTAAACACACCTGATGATGAAGACGGATGGAGATGATGACAAACAATATCTATTTTCTCTTGCAAACTCCAGACCCCGTGTTCCTCTCTGTTTGTACTCGCAGCGGTGTCGAGCGGTGACATTTGCATTTGTTGGATGCGTCCCTCTGTTAACACACATGCGCTGCCTCGTGCTTTACACTCGTACCCACACACACTCGGGGATATTTTAATCAAGCTGCACGTCTGTCTGTATCACCTCCTATTGTCACTTTTTAGTCTCTGTAACACAAACTATTACACAGTGCATCAGTCATCAGACGTGTCACATCAGACGGATGATAGCAGAGGACCGAGATGTTGTGATACAATCCAAAATATTAACAGAGATGCCATCATTATTTATATGCTTTATTCTGCCTTGTTGCTGCATATTTATACTTGTTCCCAGGAAATTTACAGAAACAGGTGAAACTGCATTGGAAAGAAGTGGGATTATCTTGTCCCACTGGTCGATTTTTAAGAAAAACAAGATTTAAGGCTAAATATGTGACCAAATTTCTTCTCATTATACATTTTTTAATTTATTTTTTTCTTTTGGGCATTGTAGATAAAGTGCACAGAGCGCAGAGTTAACCTACACTGTTAAACATATCCATTTATTTAAACAAGGCCAAATATTCAGATCATCATTCAGATCATCTTATACACGTCTGTTGATTAGCACTGGAAACACATGAGATCATCTAATCCCACTGGCACACCTTTTTCACAGGTTTTAAGAAAAATCAGATTTTATGAGAGAATATTAGACTAAAATACCTGTGAAGATGCACACTTTTTGCAGTGTACTGTATGTGCGCTATGTGGGTGAAAAGTCGAATGCACACTGTCAAACCTGACTGCTGCGGTATCACAGAGCACAGATTGGTGACACAGAGTACAGAAAAAAATAATCCTGTGTGTCTTTATAGCTGCTGATGTAAGCTGGGACACCAAACCAACATCACCCACCCACAGGTTCACATCTCATACAGCTTTAGCAGGCGATGGTATTGTTCCTGTCAGAACACAGGACGTGTGTGTGTCTTAGACACACACAAACACACACACACACACACACACACACACACACACACATGATATAGGTTTCACCGTGGTGACAACTCATTACTAATTCATAGACAAAACAGGAAGAAGCTATAAAGCATGCCAGAAGTGTTGTCAGAGCTTTGTGTGTGTGTGTGTGTATGCCTGTGGGTGTGAGTGTGTTTCAGCACATTCCTCCACAGCCAGGAGTTGGCATGGGTGTGTGTGAACCCTGTATGTGACTTGTTTTGAAAAGAAATGGCTAAAAGACTAGATAGGGGGAAAAAATATTGAAAATGTTGGGAGATAAAAATGCTGAGGCACCGCCAGTTTGTTCTGATCAAGCAATTGGTTTCAAAGATTTCTGTGCACTGCAAAGTTTCCATAGTAACATGGCAGCTAGATGAGGAAAAGTGGAAAGCGGAAGTTAGGGGTATGCTAAGCGCAACATACACACACACGCACACACACACACACACACACACACAGTCACATGCTGTGTTATGCCCCCTCCCATCCGTGAAAAGGCAAAATCTTGTCAACATAAATGAGCATAATAACCCACCAAGTTTCACAAGCTCCATTATGCCGTGAGCCGCAACAATTTTAGGCAGATGTTTATAGTCGTACTTGTAATTTCCTTGAATGAAAAGTCGTCTGTTTATTTACACAGAGCAGTACAGTAGCTGGAGCGAGAAAAGGAACCAGCAGGGAGGAGAGGAAATAAGTGCAAATGGGGGCTGCTGAGCGCTCTAATGGCCCACTGTAGTCAACAGGAGATGAGCGGAGTGCCGAGCTAAATAAAACAGTGAGTATTATGACATTTCCACTGCGCCATCCAGCCTCTGCGTGCCATAAGTTGCTGGGTGCGAGAGTGCTGGGCTACCACTTCACTTTAGCCCTCGGTAGGACATGTTATCATGGCTCACCCATATTCATGACCCTGTCACACTTCCCCCATGTTCTGCTGGGATGTGTTGCCGCCAAGGTAATCGCTCTGGTGGAGGTGCAGGAAATGGTTTAGAGCCCAGCCTCTTGAACTCATTCTCCTTAGAGCAGACTTTGCCTAAAGGAAGAGTTCATATATTTTTTCCTGCTAACCCCTATTTCAATCTATATCCTATCTATGGAGTTGAATTTCTCCTTGGATGTGGTTAGAGTCAGTTTTTACTGGTGTTTCTGAAAACAAATGTCCATCAAGCCCCATTGCATCGGGGTGCAGGGAGACAGGGAGGACTGCATCAGACTGGGACCCTTGTCAAATCACAAAGAAACAATTTTGGATAGATAGATTGTAAACTGTCAAATACAGCCGTCATAACAAGTGATTTAGTCTCTTTTTCAGTGTTAAAAGGTTTTTTGTTTTTTGTTTTTTCTGTAAAGCAAGTTGAGAAATCTGTCAGCTGGATAACATAATCCCCAATTTTTCAGGGAACAAGTGTAAATATGTTGTAAGGATGTAAGGATGAAGAACAAGGCCAATCAGACCACTAGTGTAAAGAAAATGACACTTGAATCAAGAAAATTCTGTAAACAAGTTGATTAGCATCAGAAATAAGTGGGATTATCTCTTTTGTTGACTTGTTCTAAGGAAAACAAGACATTTAACAACAAAAATAAGACTAAATGTCTTGTTAAGATGATTATTTATTTATTTATTTATTTTTTATGGGTGAACTGTTCCTTTAAAACACCATACCTGGCTTTGACACAGTGTCTACTAGGAACTGGTGGTGGAAATTGATGATATAATCATTCCACCACAGCAGAAACAGTATCAGTGAGTCACCGTGATGGTCCCTAGTTCATGTCTGACATTTAAAGGACACATGGGCCATAGGAGTCACACAAAGCACATTCCCTCCACTGGGAGGGAGGCAGTTTCATCACTGAGCAATACCACCTCTTTATGAGCAATTACTGAAAACATAGAGCCACTCCACCTGACAACTGGCAAGTGAACATACATGAGCAGCTTTCAGCGGAGACACGACACGAACATCTCTTTGATCTAATTGTGCTTGCATTTCGTGCCATAATAATACAATGCCTGCCTTTTGGAAAAGGTTACACCAACAGCGCTGGTGTGCAGAGAGGGGTATTAATTTCAAAATCTGTTAAGCTAATAAATGATATTCAGAACAAGAACAGACAGGAGAGGTACAAGAGAAGCTATCTTTTTCTTTGTCTCCCACTCACACATTTGAGCACACATTCAATTTTGAAGGAACAGTTCACCCTCAATAGAAAAAAAGACATTTTCCCACTTTCTCCTAGTGCAATCTATCGATCCAGATTATTTCTGTGTGATTTGCTCTGGATGGGCTCTACTCTGCCGTGATCTCCCCTGTCTCCAGGCACCCCAATACAATGGTGCTGGATGGATATTTGTTTGCTGAGCTCAAATTGTCAAAACTGTACACGTGGAAAAAAAAACTCAACAGAAAAAGGTCTTTTCAGCATAGCCTCAGCCCTCAGGAACGATTTCCTGCTGAAAACACTAGAAAAAGCACAACATATTGCATCCCTTTTTCCGTTTTGAAACCTGTTTATGCATTCTGGCAACTGTGCTGCTTATTAGTGATAGCTTCAGAATGCACCACCACAAAAAAAAAAATGTTTTCTCCCTTTAATACCAAACTGGCTTTAGTTTTGCCACCTAATACACTGGTCCAGAAAAAAAAGCTTCCCTTGATACCTATAAATCATTTGACAGGTCACTGCTGTAAAATGCCTCCACTTTAATGATTGCAGAGGGTCTATAGTGCCAATCAGAGTTTCAAGACTATAGTTTGTACCACCTTAAAGGAATAGTTCTCCCAAAATTCACAAAGATATTCTCCCACATACTTCAATCACTGGTACAAGTAGGAGGTATGTAGGTATTTTGCAAATAAACATTGTGCATTACAAAAAAGGGGGTTGAGAGAAAGGGACATTAAGTAGGCTACTCTTAAGACAGTGCTGTCATCAGATGTTTTTATTTACTTTTCAGAAGTAAAACGAAGGTTTTTTTTTTTTTTTTTTACATCACTTCACATGTTTCAGGTCAAAATGTTTCTGAGTCCAAACATTCATGGAATTGTGGCTTATAAAATGGTACAGAATCAAATCGAATTGAGCGCCTACTAGTGGATTGAGAATTGAATTGGATTGAATCGTCGTTAATCCAAAGATTCCCACCCCAAGGTTTTGAGATTCAAAAAAGAAACTTTACTTCAAAAAAGCAATTTTACTTTTTTGAAACAGATTGCCGATAACATCTTTTGAAACATGCAGCCTTATATCTTGTGTTGTGCTGATGATCTTTGGCAGTAGAAGCTGCCTGGCGCTCAAAATCGAAAAAAGGAAATAAGAAAGAGGGTTCAAGAATAAAAAATCTGCTTTTTAACGTAACAGGAAGCCAATTTTCAGTGAACATATCTTCCTCCATCACAGCTGAGTCATCTATGGGAGAATTTGGTCGTAACAGAATGTGAGTTCACGCCTGTGGTAAGCATGAGGCCAGACTCTGTGTGTATGTAGCTGCTGTGAACTAAAGAGACTTCAAATCACTAACTTACAGCTGAGACTCATGAAATAAGCAAATACGAAATGATCAGCTGTTCAACCAAAAAAAAAACCTGCTGGCATGTTATGTGAACTTGCTGAATAGTGTGAAAAACAGGGCTCCTAATGCAAGTGTTATTTTTAATGTTCACTCAGCAGTAAAGAGGGAAGGGAGGTGCAGGTGGTGCAGATGCAGGTGGAGACCAGGCAGCAGAGAGAGAGAGCAGGTAAGATCAACCACCATGGCTTATCAGAAGTAAACGTTAGGACTTACATGGATATGGGCTTCAAGTCATTTCTTGCTGCTGAGTTTTTAACATGCCGGGCTCTAGTTTCCCGGCGCAGCGCGGGGTGGCGCAGTGAGGCGAACCCCGCGCAGAGCTAGTTTCAACCGGCGAAACGGCAGAGGCGGACAGTGTCCAAGTTTCGCAGGCGGAGGTTCGCCGAGATGGGAGTGGCGGCGCAGCGGGGGGAGGTGCCGACAGATTCGGCTTGGCGCAGTGACAGTTTCGTGCCAAAAGGCTTCGCCGAGGTGCGCCAAAAGCTCGCCATCTGAAACCACGGCTACTTTCAGCGCAAGGCGGAGCGGAGCTGGCGCAGTGGAAGTTTGGCTGACAGGCGCACATCACCAAAACCTCACGATCAGCACAAACGGTGCCAATCTCCTTTGATCTGACATCAGCTGTGACGGGACAGTTGATATGGAGATATATGTATGTGCTGATTGTGATCGTAGCATTGAATAGTGTTTTTTTCGGTATTATTGCATTGATCATGTGCCTGACATTCCAGAAGCCTGCCTGTGAGGTTTTGGTGACGTGTCCGCACTGCTCGCCGGTCTCCGCTCCGCGCCTGTCTCCTGGGCTCCGCTCCGCCCGCGGCAATAGACCTCCATGTCAGCTGTGTAAACTTTCATTACGCCTTCACGCAGCGCATTTTAAAGGCGAGGACAGGGGCTCATTTGATTGGTTACATGTGAATCGGCTGTGTCAAACCCACTCCATGCCTTCTCTCCTCCCCTCCGCTGGTAGGAGGGATGGCGGAGTACTTGCGCCACCGAGAACGGCGTGCCAAACTTGGAAAATCCGCCTGGCCACACCCAGTTGGCGAAGCGCATCTGCGCTACGCCCCCGCCTCGCCTGGTCTGCGAAACTAGAGCCCGCCATGTTTAATGATGTGAGTTCTGCAAGATAATATTACTTCAGCCTTTTGTTTTGGGCTGCTTGGAGAGAAAATGTATTTTGATTGAACTGTTCCTTTAAGCTTTCATTTCCCCTATAAATCAATGGCAACAAGCCTCTTAGCTTAGCGTCCTGCCACTTCACCTGTCATGTGTAATGTCTGCCTGCTCTTAACTGGCTGCTGCTGTCAACGGTGGTGAGGTGACCCCAGACTACCCAGCAGCAGCAGACTTCCCCCACGCCGCCCCGCTCGGCTCCACACAGCAGACTGTTCATTGTCAGAGCCTGTCAGAGCCTTCCTGTCAAAATCTTTGTCACCATCACAATATTCAGCTCACAGCGCCTGCTGGCATTTGAGATGGTGGGATCAGAGGCTGGCGGATGACACAAGCAACCAGACGCATATGCAGCGGAGCATTCTGCCGCACAATACATTCACAGCACACCAAATTAGTGCACTGTGCTGATGCTTCAAGACAGACGCAGGGGATGTTGAATTGCAGCAATCTGGTGGTGTGCGGAGAGACCTGGCCTGTCCGGTCCTATTTGTTCTTGTTAGGCCACAGGCTGACCTTGGATCTGGCACACAATCACTGTTAAGTTAAAGGTCAAGTCTGCTGGAGCCGGTGAGAAGGACACACCAGGCACACACTCAGCCACACACCGAGACAGAGAGAGACTGTACAAAAGTCAGTGTACTTTTGTATCACTGCTGTCGCATTAGAATCTGTAAATCTGCAGCTTAGGCATTTCCTATTTGTAAATTGTACTGCAAGGTTACAGGTTTTATGATTTAGAGCTAAATATATCTATTCAACACGATTGCATAATTTCAAAAATGAATAGATGCCAGTCTGAAAGAAAGGCTTTTTTTCATAAATTATTTTGGAATATATGAGGATTACATCTGATAGCAGGATTACATCTGATATGTTGTTCCAATAGGCATTACACTGAAAAAATACAAGTCATTTAGTCTAATATTACATATTTTATGTGTTTTGCTGGGATAAAATAAAGATTCAAGACTCTCTAGTAAGCTAAACCACTTCTATAAAGTTAAAAAATGCACTGCAACAGGATCATGAATGAAAAATTTTGTGTTTACGTGGATGACCAGGTTGTGCATTTGTGGCCTGCCTGCTTTTGAGGAGAAGACCATATTTAGATGCTGTTGAAATGATATCATGAGTAACCCTGACAGATGACTCCATTATGCGATCCAAATCTATTTTTTAACATTGTTTGTTTTAAGCTTAGGACAACAAGGCAACAGCTCCACTCAAGCAGTGATGTTGTTTTGGCTTCTCCTATAATCCAGAAATGTCTTTCGCTGTTTTTCAAATGAAGAAGTTTTGCCAAATGCCAAACACTCCTCCAGTAAAAAGCTTTTTGCTGTCCCTGCTGCACTGCTGGCCAGAAAAGGTTTAATTAAAACTCTCAGCTGACACGTTCACTGCACCACCATATACAGTTGGAAGAGTGTGTGCATGTGTGTGCATGTGTGTGTGTGTATGTGTGTTTGTACGTGTGTGTTGTCGGCTGGTTTGGTATATGAGCTGGAGAAACAAAATGTGAGACACTGTGAAAGAGCTAAAGTGGGTGTGCATCAGTATTTCACACAGATGTATGTGCATGTTTGTGTGTTGTGAGCATACTGTGTCTGTGTGTGTGTGTGTGTGTGTGTGTGTGTGTGTGCATGCGTGCATGCATGAAGGATTTTTGTGAGTTTTATGTGTGTGTGTGCCAGTGTTTTGGCAGATAGTGTATGCAGTGTGCACACCCTGAAAAATTCATTACAAGATGCATGCTCCATCTAAAATCTATTTCACCATCTGGAGAGTTTCACGACAAATCAATCTTGTTCATTTGAAAGCAAAAACATTCAAATTAGATAAAGTGGGACATTTTCACAAAATGCACACGACGTAACATGTGGTACCAAAAACAAACAAACAAAAAGCGCTTTGGGAGAAAAATCCCATTTTTGAACATGCAACAGGAGGAATGGAATCTCCCATTTAACCAATAAGCAATTTGCCTGGTGCGGTAGTGTGTGTAGTAACTTAGTTTGTGTGTTCAGGAATGGAGTCGATGCAAGTCAAATCAAGGTTATTTATATTTATATCGCAAGCGTGTTTCAAAGGGTTCAAGGTACCATATCAAAGAATTCAGATCCATCAAATAGCAGGATGGAGAATAGCAGAAAGAAGAAGGAATTGTTTTGAAAAAAGAAACAATTACTTAAATAGGCCTGTTGTTCTTAAAACTGTCAATGTGCAGCTTTTCATATAATTTCAGACCAAAGTCAGAGCGATTCATTTTCATTTATTTCTTTTAGCAAGTCAGACTTCATAATCAGTGCAATGAACGGATCGTTACACCCCTACTGCATGACATACGCCACTACTCTACATACCATACAACATCATATACATAATGTAACATATTCTACATCATATATATTACACCAACACACTTTCACATCCCTGCCTTTGGGAAATTTATAATGTCTGCTTCCCCTGACCTGAAACTTCTGCAGCAATGTCACTGGGGCGTTCCACAATGCCAGCTCTCTCCAAAACTAGGCTATGAGTAAAATGGGCCAGTGAGGCTGTGTTTGGTCTAATACAGTATGTATCTGTGCCTAGACTCAGGAGGGAGACAGACAGGGTAATAAGTCAGTCTGCACGGTCTGTCACTTGATGGCTACATCTGATGGCTTCCCCTGTCATCCTGTTCCCAGCTTGGAGAAAAACAGCTTACCCAGGATAGAGCTGTTATTGGAGAAAAAAAAAACAGCAAAAGAGCCCACATGTGTGTGTGGGGTAGATGCAAGTGTACTCAGCATGCATACAAAAATGCACGTACATGCACATAGACCCTTGGGCAGAGTGGATGAAATGAGGGTGCAAAGGCTTTTCAGGCAAAAGCTCAGGTGTTTTGTTTCCCTGTCAGCCACCTTTCCTCCTTTAATTCCCGTGTGCGTCAAAAGCTGTGAACATTTTACCTGATCCCCGTGTTTATTTTGAACAGCGTCAACCATCAAATTCACATCTGCGACAAACAGTACAGATGTTGCATGAATGGCAACGTCAACGGTTGCGGCACGCCTGTCCGGGTGTGGCGAATGTCCCGCAAATCGTGTAAAATGCTGTACACAAAAAAAATGTTTTGTGAGCAGAAATGGCAAGAAATTCAGAATTTCAATTAAGAGTTCCAGCTAAGCAGAAAATTACCTTACATCAGGAACACAGGCCAAATCAAAAGTGTGCACGGTAACAGAATAAGTCACCTGCTTTTTTTAAACGTATCAGCAATGTGTGTGCGTGTGTGTCGGGGCGTGTGAGAGAGCGAGAGAGAAAAGGGACATGGACAAGAAAAAGCAGATGTGTGCAAACGCGTGTGGAACACTATTTCCAAAGCCCCTAAGCCCTCTCCATGGCAAATAACTTTTTTTACTGTGACAGCATTAACAATAAAACCCCTCTCTGGAGAAAAGTATCTATATACATCTCAGTAAAACTAAATCAGGCCACTAGCTCAGTGTGGAGCCCTTCACTGTATGGATCATGTGTTTAATGCCTTAAAAGTTGCATGAACTGAATAATTGAACACGGGAATGGGAAAAGCGTAGTTGCCATCTAATGAGACTCTACCTCTCTCCACTGTAAAGGGGGATATTAATAGGTTTTGGCCGTAATCAGGCACTGTTGTATAAGTAAGATGGACATGACAGAGTGTAATGCAGAACCATTAGAACGCTAAAACGCACTTAGCTTTCATTAGGATGAAAAAAATGGGTAAGTGACTGCAAGGCAAGCAGATTCATCTTTTGTGCTGGTAAATGTGAGAGGCTGGGGAGTTAATTGGGCTGAGCCCCCTGTGAGGAGCGATGTATAATCTTTTAGGTCACAAACCAGAGGGTGGTCATCATTACATTTGCTGTGAGATGTAAAAAAAAAAAAAAACTACATGGTTTGAATTGGCTGTGAAGACATGTCAAATCTCATGGGCGTATGACGTCATTTGCCCTAAAATCTGTGGCTGACAGTTCACACATGAGAATCACAAGCATCATTTCTTTGTATATGAACACAGAAAACCCAAAGCGAAGACTGCTGGTTCTGCTGAATTCCTAATCAAACTCATATTAGACAAAAATGCTTCAAAAGCTTTTTCAAAAATATTTAATTTTTCAAAATAAAGAATTGATGTGATTGAAATTTTAGATCTTCCCATTATCAAACACACACAAAACACACAAATAGACTTGTCACTGGCATGTCGCTGTAGCTTTCCGTAGCCATTCTCTAATTAAAAAAATAAAAATACATAGCAGCTGATTGGATCAACTGCTTATCATTAGCTATTACTTGTCCATTCTGACAAACAGACTGTGACATATGAGAGCGCCAAAGATTAACAGACAGATACAACTGTGAGTATGAAAGCAAGCAACCAAGCGTATCAGTAAACATGTTGATAGCTTCTGTGCACGTCAGTTCGTGAGTCTTGACACTTTCATAAGAAAATCTACACTTAAAAGGCACCTTGTGTCATACCTCCGAGAGCAGCCATTGTTGTCTCTGTTTTCATATCCAGGGCAGTGTCACATCTCACTGTCATCATCAGCTGAACCACACCTGTAGCTCCTCAAAGGGATGCAGATTGGTCCAGGTGTTTGGTGGCTTCCACTGACACTCTGGTTGTGCAAAAAAAAAAAAAGGTCACTCTGTCCTTGACTAAAAGTCAAATCTAAGTTCACCCTATAAGTACTGATATTTTCGTCTCACATCATTCTCCTGCAAGACATTCAAATTCAATACAAATCAAATTAATCTCTTAATCTGTATTATGACTCTGTAAAATCCTGTCAGTGCTCATCAGTGAAGGCATAATGTATGTGTATGTATATCCATATGAATGGGATTCCGCTCTCTTTCCGACGTGCACTATACGCACACATGGGACTAATTGCAAGCATCTTTTGCCAATCAGGTTTTTTCATTTAAAGTCAACTGTGCGCCTGCAAGCCGCAAACAGATGTGTTCATCTGAGATGAGAGGCTCATTAGTCAGGCTTTGCAAACTCCAGCTCTAGCCAATAATCTGTATTAAACAACAACAACAAAACCAGAGCCCCAAATCATCTTCCCTTTCATAGCCTAGTTAGGATTCCGTGCGGAGAAATGGTGGGAGTTGTATTGCGTCTCCAGATGTGTGACAGGTGACGGGAGACGGAGAGGCAGAGAGGAACTGTCTCTGATAGGACCAGTTACCCTGCGGGGACAAATAGCAGGAGATAGTGAGAGAGGGAAAAGGAAGGTATTTTTTCACATTTCAGTCTCGGCCACACACAGGTTTTCTATTAGACAGATGACACGCTTCACACACTGCACGCTGCAGATATCACCGCACAGCCCTTACCTCCTACTCCCTCCTCCCTCCTTTACCTCCCCTCTACCTCTCCATCTGGCTGCTGCTTCATCACTCTCTTTTATCCCACACCCCGCCCTCCTGTGTTCATCCATACATTGTGTGGCTTTTCCGTCAGCTTGTCTGTCTTTCCGGCACCGAGGCTCAAGCCAGGTATGTTAATGAAGTTAATCGGATTGTCGCCTGTGGGAAGGCAGCACAACTTTCACAAAGTTCCCAGTTAATTTCACCTTAATTCAATCAGCAGCTGCCTGTCTGCCTGCACAGTGTGCGTCTGTGTGTTTGTGTGTCTGTAGTAATGCAGGTGTGTAGATGTTTGTGTTAATGCCAATGTGTGTGGACGTTTTTCTCCCTGAGCCTCATTCCCAGCAGTTTGGCAGAAATTAGCCATAATCATATTAGTCCCTCTCTCTCCCTGTCTGCCACGAGCGTAAAACGTGGAACAGAATTTACACAAGGCTCATTCCATCATCTAACACCTAACAGCAACTCAGCCTCTAACAAATGCCCCTTTTGCACCAATAAGTGTTGTGGATAAGGTTCCTGTGTCTTGCTTCCGGCGGAGGGTTCCTGGGGCCAAGTAAGCGCCCCTAAGCTCTTGTGTGTTTGTGTTTTTCCACCGCACCCTGGGAACAGCAAACTATATGCAAATACAGATGAGGTGTGTAGTTATTCTGCACGCGACTGACAACAGCAAAACTGTAAACACGGAAGATGTCGAAGCTGTCGTTATTTCATCTTTTTTACTACTGTCCCGCTGTGATGCTGCATTTGGTTTTGGAGAACAGATGTGTGGAGGTGGAGAATGAGATTGAGGATGCTAGAAAAGCAAGAGCTGAAAAGAGGAAACTGCTTTTACATAGAGAATGTGAGATCAACTGTGACTTGGCGTGCAAATGGAGATGAACAGCATGTTTTTTTTTTCTCTCTCAGTTACTAAGCATCTTTGTTTTTATCCAACGATGCTTGTCTTGGCTAGGACCTCACTGCAAAAGGTTTTAAAGTCCCAGTAAAGTGACATCATCCTGCAGCAGTGAGTGCAAATTCAAATTTCAACCAATAAAACCTTCACGAAACTTTAAACATCCCTTCTCATCCACTGATCCCTTCAAATAAAATTGTTCCGCTCCTAACCTGATACCCTATTGTGAATTATCCTCCTGTACTATGTCCTACCCAAGCATCCTGTTTCAACAGGAACTGCATAAAATCAAGAATGCAAGTCAATTTCATGGGGTCTTTAATCTCAGCTGAGCTTTTCTGGGTTAAACAAATTCAGGGGAAAAAAACTTGTTTAATAATTTGTGTTTATGGTTGCTTGGTCCTGTTTTTAAAAATGGTGGAAGTGATACTTTTCACTGCTTGCATCATATTTTACCTTTAACCAGTCTGAGATTTTCAGTACTAAATCTCTGAATTGATGGTCACCAGGTACTCAGCAGTACTTCTTCAGCTGCAGGGATTATTTGGGGGTCAGCAACTCAGCTCCTGGGGGAAAAGGAGGGACTTGAAATGGGGTAAGAGATGCTGGTTCCTCAAAAGGGTTCCTATGTCACAGGGAAAATTCCTATTGTGGAAAATGGGTCAAATACAGCAGCTTAAAGGGATAGGTTTGTATTTTTTCACCAAGGCTGTATTAAAATCCTCAGTACACAGCACAACATGAACCCCAGCTTCAATGACAAGAAACTTCTCACCCTGCTGCAGCTTCTCCAAACGGTCCAACAGGGCAAAGACCATTATGAATGCCCCTTGTGGAAAACATGAAAGCAACAGCACAGTCAAATACCTTTTGAAATTGTCCACCCAAAAAACTGGTTTCAAACAGTGGGCTAATCATGTGTTTACACAAACTCAGACCCCTGTCTTGTGAATTTCTAACCTGCGACCACAGAATAAATCAAAGCTCACAAGAAGAAGAAACGATGAATTTACCCCCAAAGAGAAAAGCTGACACTGTGAATGTAATGGTGACAAGTTTAAAAGACTGCAATTCAAAGATCTGAGGTCAAGTGAAGGCACCATCAGCTGACCAGCAGCCGAACAGTGTGAATGGACACAAGGCAAGGTATTGCTGTAAATGCTAAAAACATAAAACGTGTTAAACAGCACATTTTTTGGATCAAGACATATTTGACTGTGCTGTGAGTTTCCCATTTTCATAAATAACGTTTATGGTTTTTAAGGCTAACAGGAGTTTGCAGTAAGGTGGAAAGCTTCTTGCCACTAAAACTAGAAGTGAGGTTGTGTGCTGTGCACAGATACAAATGATGGGTATCAACATTTTAGTATGCCTCGTGTTGAAAAATACCGAACCTTTCCTTTAAGTGTCAACAAGAGCCACTCCTTCTCTTCCTATAATTTAAGCACTGACCATGATGGATCGGCCCAGCAGGTTTAGACGTGGAGCAAATCATGCCGAATGCAACACCGCAGTCAACACCACACCGCTGTAAGTCGACAGGTCTTTGAACATCATCGCTTATAGATCTAAGTTCTTCACTGAGTCTCTGTTGAAATCCCACATGTGGTGGCCTGGCCTCGGCTTGTCACCGGGGTCAGTCAGTAATCCCATGAACCAAGTGTGAGAGGGATCGGCAAGACAGGGGTATTAGTTCCACCATGGTGTCATTCCTTACTATAAGAGGGAAGCCCCCCCGAGGCCCGTGTGACCCAGGGAACAAGGTGTTGCATATTTCATTCAGCCGCCAACGCATCCCCGCTGCATGCCATTGTCTCACCGTGGTCCTTCACCCTGTGGCCTCTATCTCTGCTATGTGTGTGTGTGCGTGTGACTGAAGCAGTTAGCTATGTGCTATGTGTGTTTTCCTAAGAGCTGGTCCATCCAAATTTATTCTCCCCTGACAGTGACCTCGCTGAGCTGTCTCCACACTGTCTTCACCCCCTAAGTCTGAATGCCAACGCTGTCAATCAAACAGCCTCCTCACCTCCCCCTGGGGTTACCTTGGGGATTACTTTAATGAGGCACATGTTGGCATTATGAGACAAAGGGCACCCCGTGGGACCATTTCCTACAGGCACAGTTGTTTAATAGCTGGTGTGTGTGTGTGTGTGTGTGGAGAAAGATAGTGAAAGATAGGGACAGCATGCTCCCTCCAGATGCGCATGTTTGTGTGCAATAGATTATTGTAATTGAAATTAATGCATTGTCCAAAACAGGACAATATAAGGCCCACAATGCAAGTAAACATTTACGTCATCTGTCCGTGCTGAACAATGCCTGGTGCACTGTGCTGCCACTTTGTCTTTCTTTCCCAGACTCAATTTATCCTGCCAGAAATTGTTTGGGGAAACTTGGCATCAGTGTGTATGAGTGTGTATTAGACAGTAGTGACAGCTGTTTGCCGTCCAGCCGTACACACACACAGGCTTTGGAGGAATTACTGCACACAGACACACACACACAAACACACAACTTCCCCTCGTACCAAAGTCTTAGACAACAATGAAAGGAGATTTACTGTAGCAGAGTCAAATCTGCATTTCTACTTTCCATTTTCTTTTTTTTAATGCTCTTTCACACACACACACACACACACACACACACACACACACACACACACACACACCCACTCACTAAAAAGTGCATCTTAAAGGTGGTCGATCAAACATTTAATTTTCCTCCAGTGCTGACAAAGGCTTCTCGCCAATGAGCAGAGACAAGGCGCTTTTATCGACTGGCGTCCAGAGGGCCCCGGCAGCTATTATAGCGGCAATGAGAGACTGGGCCCAGTCAATAGACTTTCTATTAGTGGACTGCTCCCTCAGCCCCACATCAGCACACACACACACACACACACACACACACACACACACACACAGATAGACTTGGAAGCTTTATGAAGGTCATGGAAGGAGCAGCAAACCCCAACGGGAAATGTGTTGTGTTCATGAAGGTGCATGCATGTGTGTGTGTGTGTGTGTGTGTGTGTGTGTGTGTGTGTGTGTGTGTGTGCGTGTGTGTGTGCGTGCGTGTGGGTGAGCGTGCATGTGTGTGTCTGTGTGTGAGTGTGAGAGAGAGAGGACACAGACTAGTCTAGATCAATAAGAGCAAAAAATAGGCATCAACACCGAGCTCAGATATCAGAGACATGGATGCTAGTGGCTGCTAGTGTGCTAGCACACGCTGGGACATGCCATGTTACTCTGCTGCTGACACATTAGTGAAGGACAAATTTTATCCTTCCACAAAATTATGTTTATGGCTTTCTGTCATTGTAACAAAACGGTCTTTACTCTTATATGTATGGTATGGGAATGTGATGGCAAGGTCCCAGTGACCTTGGTCCTGCCTGCCTGCCTTCCTGCCCCAGGCAAATTTAGACTGATCTAGATAGGCTGTGAGGTACTCACGCTGCCTCGCTCTAACAGAGGGAGTAATAGCCAAGGCAAACACTCCCATTCCTCTCCCCACATCTCACACTATACTACCTATTATTAATGACGTTACACTGCTTAAACAGACAAAGATTAATCTGGGCGCGCTGTGAGATAGAGAGAGGGAGACAGACAGAGTCAAAATCAGTAAGAGACAGACATAAAGAGACAAAATCGAAGAGAAAAACTTGAGGACATGAATGCTTGATAGCAGTGCCTGTCATCACTCAAGGGTCTGATTCAGATCTTGACTTGAGAGTTGTGCAGTGGTGCTCAAGATCATTTTTACACAAGCACTACTGCATCACTTCTGACGCTGGAATACATGCAGGGATACTGCAAGATGAGCTCTACAGTCGCTCAATATGTAAATCAACTTCATCAATTTAAACTGAAACAAAACAGCAATAATGAGTCTGAGCTAACTCCATTTGTATTCTCCCCTGCTTACACGCTAGAAATATTGCAATACTTCCACTTCTCCCATTGGTTTCCTGATATAAAATAAGACATTTGCATATCGATAAACACCAAAGATAGATAGGAATTGAAAGAAAGGGAAATTAAATGGATAGTGCAACAAGGTGGACTATAGTCAATGCAGGCCTATTTAAGGCAAACTCACAAATCGCAACCAAGAAAACAAGATTTATCTTGCTTGAATTTTTAAATAATATTAAAGATTACACAGCTAATATTCTTCCTGTGTTATTCTATGTAATATTATGCATCTTCTCCATCCTCAAGACAGATGCCACGTCAGCCGGACAGGGTTCCAAGGATGTCGTGTAAATACCTCGGGCGCCCGTCTCCCACTGTCTGCTGCAGTTCCTACCAGCAAATATCATATGCACATGCAAATATGCATAATCAAGGACAGTGTGTTGTGGGTTTCCCAAATGTCACAGTAACATACATATGCAACCACCAGTCGCACAAGAAAAGGCTTAGAGAAAATTCAGACAATATTAATGAGCGTTCATTTGCTATGTGATGTAAATGTGGTTTTAACAAGGCCATAACAAGGGAATGCAGTTGTGTATTTTCTTTATTCAGTATAAAATTCAATTTTGATATGAAACAAAATATTTCAGTGTTTTGTTTTGTTTTGGGTTTTTTCCAGTGGTTTCAAAAGTGCAGAATAGCCTAAATCATTTAAAATGTTTTTGAGTATATTTTACTTTTAATCCAGTTAATGTCTGAAGGGCATGTTGCCAATTCATTTTTCATGCACCACTGTCCTATCCAAAACTGAATTAAAGATGCATGCTATTGAAAGGGAAAGCCTCAGCAGAAATACATAAGAGGGAGAAAAGTCCTGGGCTCACATACAAATAGAAAGGACAAAGTAGTGGAGATTTTGAATAAGCAAAGGCATGTCCAAAATCCTCAATGTGCATACTGAAAATGCCAAGTTTGAATAGTAACAGCTCAAAAAGTGTGTATCTCAATCCAGCAGTGTAATATTATCCAGTCTGCATCTAGCGCCAATAGAAATGCAAACAATTCGTAAACAAGGCCGTAACTCACAGCTAAAACTGGTATGCCGTAGTTATACAAAATAGATGTGAGCATCAGAAGCACAAGCAGGCCTAATCTCAATGATGTTGCTGTCTCTCTAAAACTTTGTGATCTTGTTAGTGCTTCTAAAAGGGAGATAGATGATCAGTCTTCGGCCAAAGAGTTCAGTCAGTGAGTGTAAAATATCAAGGGGATTATAACGCAACAAAAACACTTCAGCTTGAATCTCTGCTGATTTCACTGATACAGTTTGTAAACAGTAATATGCTCAAAGCAGCAACCACAGTGAGAGCTCCCTCTCAAAAACAATTCAACCAAAAGCCAATTTCTTATTATTTTTTCATGCTTAGAAATCACTACTTACAGTTTGTGCAGTATTCACTCTAATGCTTGAAATGGGAGCAGCACACTGTGAGGATGAGTTTCATCCATGTTCTGATGAAATTACAATGAATATGCATTAATTCTCAAAGGCCATGTACTGTATGTTCCTTTTAAATCTAATCAGAGGGGGCAGCAGCGTGGCAGAGCACACGGAGGATCTAAACAGCAGCAAAATTAGGAAAGACTTGGAGAAGAAAGCTTTCACACTTGTTGGAATTAGATGTGACAGTCACCAAGAGCACAGATGTGTGAGTATGTACTTACACAAGCCCTATACTAAAGAAATAATTCACCCCAAAATAAAGTTTGACTGACCGTCTTTTCACCTCCAAATCAGTCAAAGCCCCACTGAAGGTCGAAGTCACAGCAAGTGAGGCTCCGTAGTGCCATCTCGGCCTTCTCCCAGTCTGTTACAGTAAAGCTAAACATTTGGATTATGCTGTATAAGATGTTGGAGAACTCTAATGCACATTTTATGCTTTTGCTGGGAGCTGTAAAAAGATGGTGCCATCAACTTCAATAATTTGGGGGAAGGCGAAGATGGAGCAAAAGGGACAAACTCTAATGCTTTTTCCATTACAGTAGAGCCAAAGTGTACTATACTGCCTCAATATACTGCGCCTCAGTGCAGTATATTTTTCCATTATATGGTCTTCACGGTTCAGTGCAGTTTAGGTACAGTAAAGCATTCTTATACTGCACCCTTACATGTCTGAAAACAGCCTGCTTTCAAAAGGGCGCTGGCAGAACTATCGTCATCATACACAAGTAGGGCTGGGCGGAAACATATATCATGACATGAGACTAGATATCATCAGGGATTTTGGATCATTTGCTTCTACCAATAGTCAAAGCACCAATGGTCAAAGCAGTAGTCACTCCTACAATATCCTCACAATAGTGACATTGGGGTATTTCATCAAAGATATTGATATTGGATTTGAGTGATTTGTCCATATTGCCCCGCCTTATGTGTAAGCAATGCAGAGGGTCAACAGTCACTGCACTGATTGCCTTTTGACTTGGAAGCCATAATTTAGGACTCTAACTTTCTTTCTTTTCTTTCTTCTGTATATATATTGTATGCTGCATTAAAAGTGTAAGTGTGTTCAACTTTCTCCCACCTGTTCACACTCTGTAGCATGCAAAGATGCTAAAGCAAAGTCCCTGAGTGGTGCGCTTTGCCTCTAAGGATTTGATGATGGATTGGAAGCTCAGCTAGATGCTGAGCTTGTTGATGTTTTTGTTGAATCTATACATTTTAAATGTATCAGCTCTTTCACTGCAGCAGAGCAGCTCCAAGCCCAGCCTGAGAAACAACTCAGATATGGACTTTGGTGACTTGGGTTTCATTCTTTGTGCAGATGACCGTGTTTGGCTTGGTTTGTTTGCAAAAGATGCGCAAAAGGTGCATAAAAAATGCATCACCATGCTTCGTACTACTCCACTGCTCGTTTGGTCCTTACTGCAGTCACAGTTCTTTGAAAGGGCAGCGATTCAAATAAAAATTGCCACCGCTCTGACTGTCCTGCTATGTGTTAGTGTGGACAAATAGAGGTACAAGTACTCATCACATCACCAAAAACTGTAGATTCGTCTAAATTAAGCAATGTTCAACTGAAAAACATTTTTGTTATTAGGTCTAGACATACTGTTGATATGATTTATGCCAGTAGGCTATACTGGTTCATCTTTTTGGAGTAACAAATTGAGGGGCTGAAAACCAGACTCCTGATGCTGCACCATATTGTGACAAATCACACCCAGGCCCAGCACAGGTACAGCACTGTTTGTGCAGTGGAGGAAAAAATAAAAAAAAAACATATCGCTGTGTGTTTGTTGGTTCCACAAACTTGTGAACTGAAGTTTCAAGAAAAACAGGAGTGAGTACTGCACATAGTAACTCAATTTTCATTTTCAGGTGAACTGTTCCTTTACCCTGTTATCCATTGTACATGTAGGGCTGGATTAACACTGATCTCAGCAGGGTAAATACAGCAGAGGTAATTTACCACGGTGCTTCTCGCAGTCTGTGTATTCAGCTAATCACAACGGTGCCAGGTGGACCACCAAGAGTGGGAGATTTAAAGGGAGCAAGCTACACAGAAAATGAGCATAGCTGGATGTCACCCCACCTAACCCTGGAGGAGATTTTCTGTGGGAGAGGAGGAGTGAACACGACTGATGACGTGACCATGAGCCAATAGACTTTTAGTGTTCTCTAAGTCCTTGAAGACGACCTTTTCTTCAAGGTATTGTTTATTCAAGTCATATTACTCAAAGTCTAAGAGGTACAACACACACACACACTACTGCTCGCACATACACACACTGATGGCACATGTCCAGTAATACATACACACTAGCATAATGCACCTAAGCTGTAACTTTGAGCATGTGGTGCAATGTGGTGAGGTCTATCTTTATTCTAATGATTTACATGAGAATTTAGATGATATTTAAACACCCACTGAAATACATAAATAAACAACCATAAACAAAATGTAGCTATTGAGCTTCTGCAGCTTGCAGCTGTGAGAGGTTTTGTTATCAGTACATTAACTATCATGCCATAAACAGAAAAATGTTCTCGTTCTCTCTCTCTCTCTCTCTCTCTCTCTCTCTCTCTCTCTCTTTCTCTCTCTCTCACTCTCTCTCTCTCTCTCTCTCTCCTTACTTATAGCCTGTGAATATAGGTCTCTCTCTACAGGCTAACCTTCTGACAGCCTAATCATGCATACAAAAGAGTCTACAAGGAGTAGACAGAGGGACATTTAGACTGGAAGACCGACTTCACAATAAGACCTTTCAAATTGTCAGCTCCTTACGCCTCATTAGCATAGGCACCCAACCATACACACCCCACCACTATGTGTGAGTGTGTGTCATACTTAGGAGGACCAAAACAAGGAAATCCTGACCTTGTAAGATCATTTTGGCCAGCCCTCCACCTTCATTAAGGGGCCAGTTCTGGATCATGGCATGGATTTAGGGTTAAGACTCGAATTATCATAGGTCTTAAGGTTGACTGGTAATGGAGCGAGTTAAAGCTGAAATCCACATATTGTATGCAAACATGCGAGCAGCAAAGATTGGGAAGCATCCCATTTTTATCAGAGCGAAAATGTCATCGACCAACCAGGAACACAAATATATTGCTTATTTAAGTGTAGAAATTTGAAAGTAAAATGGCATGGGATGATGTTAAAATGTTGATGTGACAGGTGGTTCACAGTTATTCACATTCGGCATGCTGCGAGCACTGTGTATGTCACTCAGGCTGTTCGTTTAGATTATTTTCCATGTAGCACAAGCTCATCTATATGCATCTGTGTTTGTCTGTGGTTGCAGCTGGAGTGTCTGTGGTTGATTAATCTGATTTATTATATTGTAAATCTGTTTTGAACACATTTTACTGGCACTAGCAACTAGGACAGGTGTGAGCCAACAAGCTGATCGATACTCTCAACATTTCTCAGTAGCAGAGTATGGAGAAAGTCTCAAGACTTGGCAAAGGTGCCCATTTCAGATTTTTCCCATACAGTACCATACTCCTGGATATTCTAATGATATATTAGTTATGAAAACAATTTGGATTTCAGCTGTAAGGGTAGGGTTTGGGAGTTAAGAAATGAATTTAGACAATGAGGTCCTCACCACTGTATAAATGCAGACGTGATGGAGTGTGTGTGACACAGACGTGAGTCTAGGACCCGAGACAGAGCCATATCCCGAGCATTAGGCAGAGCTCAGCTGTGACCACAGTACAAGTAACAATAACAATAGCTGCTGCCCTAACAGGCCTGCTCTGGGAGCCAGAGCGTACCATTGCTAATCGCAAAGCCCACCTCAGGAGCTCAGCAGCACTCTCATCACGGGACACTGTGGGCTGTTGTGCCCAGCTCAGGACAGCTGAGAATATAAGGGGGTAATCCTAGTGCTTTTTAACCCATTTCCAAAGCCCTGATTGCTTTGGCAAAGAGATAGAGACAGTGTGAGTAGCAGGGATTGTGTGTGTGAGCGCGTGTGCATGAGGGAGAGAGAGAAGCTGGGCAGGCAGAGCAAGTATGAATTAATGGCACCAGAATAGAGGAGGAAAGAGAAACCTAAACAGGGAATGAGAGAGAGAGCAGGGGAACAATGGAGGGATGAAGCAGCAACCATGTGAAAGGGTAGAGGGGAAATTAAGAAGGGAGGGAATAGAGAGAGAGAGAAAAATGCACAGGAAGAAAGAGCGTGGGCCACACGTGCACATACATGTAGCATATGACAAGTGTGTGCATCTTGCCTGCTGTGCTTGCCTGCTGTAGTATATGTGTGTTTGCCTGAGTAAGCCTTTCTTTCTTTGCTGTATGGATTAAGGGGACAGCTTCAACACATGCACATTCACCAGGCTTAACACGGCCCCAGACCACTCTGAGGCACATTCACAGCTGGGCATGGAGGAGCTTCATGCACGCAGGCACTCCATCACACAGCCACAGAAATGACGAGCACATTCAACAGCTCGCTCTGAAGGCAGCAACGCTGGAACAAAGACAGTTTAGCACAAGGATGGACTATTTGGTATTTATTCAACACATACATCCACACTCTGCTGCTAGTCGACTAAAGCTGCATTCGCAAAATGACAATAACAGACAAAATGAATGACAAGAGAACCTGCAGGCCGCTGGATGAACTTTTCTTTCAAAAAGCTTCCCAATAGGCATGTGGACAGAAATAAAGTGATATGGAAATATACTGCAACACTGAAATGTTGTTCAGTCAAAACACAATGAGTTTATCATCAGTTTATCATCTAAACACCAAACTTAAAAAAAAAAAAAAATGCTAGTGCTTCCAACAGCAGTAACAGTAGTAGGCCTACTACTAGCAGCGGTGCTGTCAAGCCACACTTGTGGAGTGCAGAAGGGGCAAATCTGTCAACCCAGCAAAGCTGACTGATGCAGTCGCTAAAGGGATTTCCACGGACTGTGGGCCCATCAGCGCTGTTGAAGACGACAGGCTGAAAAACATCAAATTACAGCGGGAAATCCATCATATAAACCCCCTTGAAGAGCAACAATTGTTTCTAAAATACACTACACAACAGTGAAGACAAAGGAAGCAAGTCATTTTATACATTTTTGATATGTGATCAATGGTGATTTATGCATTACTACCTTGTGATTAACGCGATAAAAATGAACATCATATCAACATTTTAACATAAAATACTGAGGTTATCCTTTGAGGAATGGAAGGTGTATGTGTGTGTGTGTGTGTGTGTTTGTGAATATCATTAGTATCCTATAGAAACATCATATCTGCGGTTTGAGAGATTTGGAGCTGTTGGACAAAGTTCCCTTCATCATCCCTGGTAGCTCCTTTGTGTCTCTCTGAGGCGGAGCTGTGTGCTGAAGCTTAACCCAGGCGGGGAGCGCAGGTCAAACACTATCATACCAATTCCCTAGGTTTGAGTAGCTGCTAATCTCAGCTGGCTCGGGACTGGATTATCCAATTAAAAAACCTTGACCCCAGCAATGACCCACTCAGTACCAAGCACCAAGGCAGCCCAAGCGACTGCCACTACAGAGATAAAGGGACTGGGATTGGTCTTGCGGTTAACAGGTAGATATTGGGATGATTTTCTATAATTACTTTCTGCAGTACTTTGGAGATAGAGGGGGAGGAAATTGCATCTCAGTTTATTTTACTGAAAGGATTTTTAACATCTCCGTCATTTCCACTGCCCCCAGTTTAAAGAGGAACAGTGCTGAATTTTAAATGTATTACTTTTAGGCTGTGGCAAAGTTTGGTGTGAACATGTACTCCTGCATCTTGTAGCCACAAAGAAGAGCACTGTGCCAGTTTCTTTTTGGTTTTTTTTTTTTGTTTTGTTTTTTTTTTTTTCACCCACTATGAGCATCACGTCAGCGAGTGTTGTCCTGTTTGTTGTAAACTTGTGAGCACATAAAGCCCTTTTGGACTGGAATCCGGGATATTGGGCTTTAAATAAACTTGGAACATGAGCGTGAATTTCTAAATTGTCATCTTAAATTAATGTGTGGCTTCCTAGAGAATTAATTGGACAACAAAAGGAAAAGCCACCATATCTAGACTGTTTTTCTCGGTATCAGATTTTGTTTTTTTGTGATTGTAACTTAAACCCTCTTTTCCAATAGCAAATCCACAAGTTATCTCATTCTTTATCTGGCATGACGCAGGTTGCTCTCTGTAACAAAATTCCAAGCAATTCTAAGCTCATAAAAATATGCATGTGTGAAACGTGCATGCTTAAATTCAACAGCATTCCCATCTAATTAATTCTTTAATTGGCTACACTTGTATTTATGAACTTGTGAATTACTCTTGAAAGTGCAAGTGTGTCCTAAAGCATTATTTCAACTTATTAATTTGCAATATAACTTAAAGCACTGTTTAAATTTTCCTCTCTTCTTGCTCATGTCATTCTCCTGCCTAACTAGACAGCATCAGTCATCTGTGGCATAGCTGGTTTGGTCAGAAAAAAAAATAAATAAATAAAAATAATAAAGTCAAAAAGCAATTTCAGAGGTTTCTAATAGATTCGTGGCCAGAATGTTGCCTTCCCACTGAGCAGTGATGTTTGTTTACTCTGTAGACTTCACAGTGCAAGAGCCTCACCCCACAAACAGAGTCAGACAGAGAGAGAGAGAGAGAGAGAGAGAGAGAGAGAGAGAGGGCAGATACACACATCATCCTCACATAAACAAAAACTCATGTCTCTGACCTATATTTCAGTGATTTGGCTATGCAGAAACTTTCTCACTTAAGATTCCAAGAAGCGTGTGCCTCTATCTCTCCCTGGAGCGCCGACTTTGTTGTTTGTATGCGTAAATGCTTTATGATTTCAGCTGTTATCAGAGGATTCATTCAGAAATGCACAGGAGGAAAGGAGAGCTGCAGTCCCTCCGTTCCTGCCACTATGACACCTTCTTTCCTTCCTATACTGTATTCTGCACCTGTGCTACGGTTCACAATAAAATCAGTTCTACGTTATCAGTTCTATATGGGCAGTTAATCATCTTGAGAGAGGTTTCATTAACAGATTTATTGATTTTCACAGCTGTCTTCCAGCCTGAGTTATGTGGCATTGCATCCTTGCCCAGAAAACCGGTCTGCCTGTGTCTGAATGATTAATTCAGGGGTATTCACGTGCATGATATACAGTATGTTTAAGTGGTATAAGTCATGGTTGTTTCAAAGTCCATCTGATTGTTATTTTCACTGTGATACTGGCGCATGCAAATATCAACACCCACGTACAATACATTTAGTTAACAAACTGAAATATAAACTGGAAGGCATTCAAGAGAGCGTAAACTTCAAACAACTATAAGCAAGTCGTCACCTTGAAAATCTGCTGCGCTTATAACAACAAGCATCTGTTTATCATTTGTCTTACTGGATTGACTGACTACAACAATAGCACTTGAAGGCAACGCTGTTTACCTGATGAAGTCCTGAATGCCAGACTTTCCTGGCAGCACATAAATGCAGCATAGTAGTTATGGCTAAAATAATTAAATAAATAATAAAAACAATATTCATGTAATGGTGGACTTCTCAGATCTGGATCATCACAAAAATCTAATCAGCGGGCCAAAGGATATCTCTCCATCACACACACACACACACACACACACACACACACACACACACACACACACAATACATTTGTGAGTACAAGCAAAAAACAAGAAACCTGGATACATCAGGACATAAAATCATACACACATTCTGTTGAGCATATGTGCATGCACAAATATTAAGAGAGAATGTTTTGTGCATGTGTGCGCGCATGCACGTGTGTCACAGAGAGAGAGAGAGATCACGCACGTGCACACCTGATGCAAGCAGCATGCAACCCGACTTGAGAGGTTTGCCTCAACACACCAAAGCATCACGCTGGGGTTCTTGTCCCATACTTTCCTGCATCAAAGACAAGCCAAGGCAAGTAGAAGCTTAAAAGAGGGAGGACAGGGGCAAGAAAAAAAAAAAGAAACATCAGGGAGAGCAATGAGATGCAACACTTTTTCGGCAATTCGCAGTTTAACTCTTCCACCACTTTTAGAAACAAGCGGTATGTACAGAGTGTGCACTAGCCCAGTCACCAAGAGAAAATGTTGGCATTTTACTTTTCTGCAAACTAAGGATACACTGAAATGTCCCATTTTCAAGTTTCGGGATGTAGTGTAAAGCGAGCAAAAGTGCTGTGTTAGGAAGTAGGTGGGGTGGCGGATGGCACATTCAACAGATTTGTGTCCTCTCTCATCCCTTTGATTTTACACCTTTATGGTAAATAATATTGCATGGAGCCTAGAACTGCTTTCAACTCCCTTCCTTCGCTCCAGGCTGTGGTATGACTCGGAGAAATACTCGTGCCATCCCTCCCTGATTTTCACTGAAGGTCACAGAGCTCCAAATGAGCTTCCACCACCTCACAAAGCCACCGAACAAAGACACAAGTTATGGTTTCTCTATTTTTGGGGTCAGTGATTTTATGAGACCAGGTTTTTGGCCCAGGGAGAGAGAGAGACGGGAGGGGGAGAGACACACAGAGAGAGAGAGAGAGAGAGAGAGAGAGAGGCAGTCGGTGGACGGGGAACAAAAGAACAGGAGAACAAATGAATCGAGGAGCTGAATAATTTAATTTGGAGAGCAGAAATGTCATCTCAATTAGACCGTGAGATGAACTCAGCCCCTTCCTCGTACACACACATACACACACACACACACACACAAGCTAAAACACTGCATGGTATGTTGGGGCAAATAGAAGTGACCTGAGCCTGATGGATATGAGGACAAAAGAGAGAGAGAGAGAAAGAGAGAAAAAGAGAGAGAGAGTCATCTGCCCCCTGCATTAGTGCATTAGGAACTGCACACTGGCTCCAAGAGGACAGTGCTTGAAGATAAAAACAAACCCCACACAGCCATCACTCTAAACTAAGCTCCCGTCACAATCTAAAAAAACAAACACACATAAACACACACACACTGAAACTCCTGGGAAAGCATGTCCAGCCCTCCAGTAATAAGCCTCTATTTGACAGCTCAGAAACCACATTTACACCATCTCACACCCTCTCCATCTCTCTCCATCCCTCCATGCCTCGCCAAGCCTGGCGCAGTATATTTAGTCTGAGGGATGAGAGAAGCAGCAGAGGATGAAGCCTCTGATTAATGCAACCCTCATCCCCACTCTAATCTTCGATTCAAGCACCTGTCAAAACAGGAGCTTTCACATGCACTTGCGAAAACACACTTGAATCGCACATACAAGCACACGTACAGAAGGTGCATTAAGACCCCGACTCGGTTGCTTAACTTAGACTTGCAGACCAAAAGAAAGAGACATATAAGCTGAAAGGCTTTGTGGCAACGCGGCTCCACAACTTTGGCATGCACAGTTCTCTGTACACACTCTAAAAAAAATCTCCATTTTAACAATTAATGTTGTAAAATTCATTGTAATGTCCACCAGGTGGCGGTCTGGAGGAGATCATGTGTTGGGTCTGGTGTATGTGTGTGTGTGTGTGTGTGTGTGTGTGTCTGCAGCTAATCTCACAAACTACAAGGCACACCAATGACTGTATGACGATGTGGTTGAGTTGATTCAAAGCCTTTGAACCTTTGTTCTTGCTACTTCCTCTCACTGTCTTCATTCACTGTCTAGCTCGCTTGACCACCACTGCTCTCTCTCTCTTTTCTCTCTCTCTCTCTCGCTCTCCCTCAATCGGTTTTATTGGCATGACATTGTGGATCAAACATGTTGCCAAAGCAAAAATGACATGTAAACAAAGAAACATAAATGGAGAACAATTTTAAAAAGTATGTATACACATATACATAAAAAATAAATAATCTTATTAGTAACAGCAATAATAACATTTCACTTTCAATATGTCGTTATTTACAGTGTAGCGGTTATATATAGTTGTGTATAATGAGGTAATATTCTGAGAGAAAATAAAAATAAATACATAAATTAGTATCCTACTGAAACGTGTCTTGCTTTGTGGCACTCAGTAACATATTCCCCTGCCAGTTCTACTGTAGCGCTGTCTTGTCCCAGAAGGGTTTGAATGAGTCTGTCATTTGGGAGGGTAGGAATAAGTCTGGGTAAGTCTGGGATTTTCTGGTTGAATCTGATGAAGAAATCTTCTCTAATATTTTTGTATTTTTGTCAGCTTGTGAGAAAATGAATTTCTGTCTCGATGCCTCTTGTTTCACCTGCATACAAACTCTCTCTGCTCTTTCTAGCCGTTTTCTCTTATGGCAACCAGTTTCAATCGCAAGTTTATGGTCATTAAGTCTATACTTATTTAGGGTTTGTCTTTTTATTGGATATTTAGTTTGGGTTGAATATTGTGCTAATTGAAATTCTCAGTCCAGTAAATTATAGCATTCAGGTTTTTTTATTGATTGTATTTCTGTCCTCCACTGCATGAAATTACTTAATTTATTATCTTTGTTTGTTTTATTTGTGAGTTGGAAATTTTATTTATAGCATCACTCTGGTTGTTCCGTCCCAGATCAAGTAGCTCCAAATTTGATTGTTTTTTTGTTTTGTTTTGTTGTTTGTTGTTTTTTTGTTTTTTTGTTTGTTTGTTTGTTTGTTTGTTTGTTGATTAAGAGGGGGAACTGGCCCAGCTCTGCTCTGCGGCCGTGGTCTGGACAGTTTCTGTGGACTCTCTGAATGTTTTGACAGAACTCAAGATGGACTTTTCAGCTGGGTTTGAGTCACATTGCTCTTGTTTAATTAATGGGCCCCAAACTTCACTTCCATATAAAAGGATTGACTCTATAACACTTTGGATTTTTTTTTTTTTTTTTGACAAATCTTTATTGGGGAATTTATTTTTAATTGGAATGTTCTTGTGCTGTAATGAGCTCTATGAGCTTTATCTGCCAGTGCACTCACTGTCTTGACAAAATGTCCTGAAGCAGTAACAGTAAGGCCGAGGTACAGTATGTATGCCCTGCTGTATGGCTCAGTGTCGGTTGTCCCCTAGTTTTTTTTTGTTTGTTTGTTTGTTTGTTTTGTTTTGTTTTGTTTTTTAAATGACATAATTTTAGCTTTGTCTGGATTTAGATTTTTGTCTCTCTTCGTATACTACAGGGTTGCTTATGCTGGTTCCTCTCTTCATTCACTGTCTAGCTCACTCGACCACCTCTCTCTCTCTCTCTCTCTCTCTCTCTCTCTCTCTCTCTCTCTCCCTCTCTCTCTCTCTCTCTCTCTCCCTCTCTCTCTCTCTCTCTCTCTCTCCCTCCCTTCACATACTACTGGGCCTATTGTATTGCTGCCATGCTTGGTTCAATTGTAGGTGAAAAAGTCCAAGATATGCATTGCGTTTTTTGGGCGAATTTCTAAAACACCCTGTTGACGGTGAGAGACAGTAAAAAGCAGCAGATACACGGGGAGAAAAACATAACAAAACTGTCAGAGGCTGATGTAATCTGTCAACAAGCGTGGGTTTTTGAAACTTGGTAGTGAATCATGCAGTAATTAATTTTGTAACTTGAAATGCTAAATCAATTTGTTTCTACAGTTTTTTTGAATCAGTGCTTTTCTGGATACTAATGGGACAATCTGCCTTATTCTGCCTCATTTCAACATTTTTATGCATCACAACACTCCTGAAACCAGTGAAACTGCACAAGAAACAAGTGAGATTATCTCATCCCTCATCCTGCTGCCAGATTTTAAAACTTGTTTGCAGAAAAACAAAATCTAAACAATGAATATGACTAAATGACTTGTTCAGATGTTTTTTTTTCTTTGTTTTTGCAATGCAATCCAGCTGGCTCATCCCAACCTTTCCAAACCGTGATGCACACTTTCAGCATGTGCTGCATGTTTGCTTCAGGAATGAACACTGACACCCATCTCTCCACAAAGCCATGCCTCAGCGACCAACCCCAGGAGGTCGTGTGTGCAGAACCCGGTGTACGTGCAGGGCTAATCCCGGACTCTGGGGCAGATTAGTGACAGGTTACGTTGGCACCTTGGAAAACAGGCACAGAAAATCTGAGGCATTCACATCCCAGCTGGCACATGTCTATAATTCATATCAGTGTCAGCCTGGCAGGAGATTTGATTTGTCAGCCATGAGTGAATCACAGCCTGGCATCGCAACAAGCGGCAGTGACAGGGACTGTTGCGCTCAGTTGCCCTCCCCCAGAACCCCATTTGGCAGAGCTGAGGGGGGAGGGCAACGTGAAAAGAAGCCAACAGAAGGAGGTTAAGGAGTAAAGAAAGCAAAGACGCAGATGACACTAGACGAAGAGAAAAAATAAAGCTATAGTTTGTTTTTTTCTTTTCTCACACTTAGCATATAGTCTTATAAATGGTTACTTAGTTGGATGACAGTATGACAGCAGATAGACTGTAGTAAATGAAAATGGCAACTCCTGTTACAGAAGTCAATATAGGTTTGAGAAGAAACTTCATGTATTATTAGTAAAAACCCAGAGATGATATTCATTTTGCACAGCTAGGGGTAATAAACAGCACTCCACTCTCAATATTACACCCATGACAGAAAGTGAGGTTATGAGTCTGCCAAACTTGTGTATAATATACTGTGGTATCGAGTAGAAACAAATGGCAAACTGGAAAATTCAGAGACTTTTATATAATAGCTTCTGTTCTGGTTGTTGCTTCCAGATTATGAATTCCTCCGGGGGGAAAAGAGTTTCCAGAATGGAGGTGGTGCAAAGAGTGAGGTGTTTCACAGGGAGGGGGTACAAACAAAAGAGAGGGGGGGTTGATTTCATGACTAAAACAGACCCCCAGGCATCTCCAGATGTCTCATCTGAATAAATGAGTCCTTTTAATCAATAAGTCATATACCCTCTGTGAAGAGTACACAGTCATCCAACATAAATACACAAACACATTCATGCACACTTTTACATAAACACACACACTCACACACGTGCAAGAAAGAGATGCACACCTACAAAAAACACAGGCGGCTCGTTTTACCCCCTGAATGGCCTCCGACATAAAGCATTCTTCTATGTTTTTCACTGGGACAATTTCCCTCAGATTAAGATGATTTTCAGTTTTAATCAAAGGTCTGTGTGCTCCAAAACAATTGATGCTGTAAATCAAAGCTCGGGCTAGATAATAAACTGTATTTATATATAAGAATTTTCCTCACTCTTGATGTCTGTTATCATCTGACATGTATAGGACATCACAAAGAAAACTGTTTTTATATTTTGAACATTTACTCTCATGAAAATACCTGTGTCTATTGATCTGATGCACTCCTCGCTCTGTAAGCAGCTGGAAGAACGTCAGAAGGACCGAAATGTGGCTGCTTCTCTTTGAAGATCTAAATAAATATTCATAAAAAAATGAAGAAAGAGAAATAAAGAGTTGCACCCATATAATTGTGACTTTTGAATATGAAGAAGTTTGGGAATTTACTCCTAGGGGCAACACCTAGAGAACTGCATATATCACATCAAAATAAAAAAAAAATAAAAAAATTCGAATTTTGCTGGAACTAATATCATTCATAAAATACAGACGCTAGCTTCCTGCAGAAAATTACTATTACCTGAAGTGCCTTTTGAAGACTTATATTGAGCTGCTATTTGGCTTTGAAACTGCCAGTCCCTCACTTGAACCACTTAAAATGCATTTATAGCCCTCCTTGTAGCGTCACCTCAAAATGTTGCAGCTCTGTGACTTCAAAGCTACTTTGCATTTCATTCACCTCCAGTTTGTCAGCTGGAATGGTGACAAGCCTTTCTACCCGCTGCCATAGAGACATCAGCAACGGCGCTGAAGTGACAGCCACCGGAGGAACATCGGAAATATCAGGAGAGGGAAGAGAGGATGAGAGAGGTGGCAAAAGAGAAACAGTGTGAAAGAGGCAGTGCGAGAAGTTGGGCTCGTTGTTGCTGCCTGTTTTTTCAGGTTCAAAGAGCCAACAGGTGGTCAGAGGAGTGCGGTTGTCACCAAAGAGGGCAGGGAGCAGGGTGGAAATTGAGATGGACACTCCTCAAAATGATACAAGTCTTTTCTCCTGCCCATCCTCCTCTTTCTTTTTCTATCTCTCTTTCTCTTCACTCCCCTCTCTACCCTAGACAGCTCTCTGTAGTCATGAATATTTCATTTTCATACTTCTGAAAAAGAGAAGTGTGCCGTTTGTACTTCCGCGGCTCTGCATACTAACTAGAACCTCTTCCCTTTTTGGGGAACATCATCTTGTGAAGTAAATGGATTTGACGAGGATGAGGGATAGAGTGAGGGGAGAGAGGAGAGAGAGAGAGAGAGAGAGGGGAAGGAAGGAGGGGAGGGGAGCCTCATCAGTGAAATTAAATTTGTGCTTTGTGGCACTGATTGAACAACTTTGCAGCATTAATCTCACTTTACTGTAAAGGTAGCCCTGAGTGAAGGCCTTTTTCTGCTCAGGAGGATTCGAGAGTTATGATTCTGAGTTTGGATGAAAACCTACACCTCGTAAATCTCCCCGGCTCTGAGCAGTCTGCCAGGTTTGGATTGGGGTCACGCCCTCTCAGTATTGTATACAAGGACACCAATCAATTTCTCCTGTTTTTCTGGATGTGCCTTTCTCTTGACAGCTGTTCTTAACTGAAACTGAGTCTGGGAGTTGCATCTTTAAAACGTGATCCAAAAAATGTCAGACCAAACTTTTCTGGAGTGCACTGAATATGTCTCAATATTATCATTCCTCTGAAGACGGGGCTTATATTATAGGCTACTTATTAAAAAATGTGATGTATGATTGTCTCCAGGAGTCACAGTTCCCAAGGGGAGAGTCAGAGGACTGTAATATCCTGTGTACTTTCAGGATAACTCATCTTGACCTCAGTCAGCTGTGACCAGCTTTACTAGGTCGAGGTTGTGCATCCACGTTTATGCCATGTCCCCGTTAAGCATCCCAGTTTTGTTCCCTGGCTTTTGTGGAACAGGTGTGAGGATGCAGAGAAACACACAAAAAACACATATGTACATACATGCACAAATGTGACATGACAATAGTGCAGATGCATCACGCAGTCAGAGCAGTGATTATATATAGTGTGTGAATGTGTGTGTGTGTATAGATACACACCAAAGGTATGTATGACATTATATGTAGGTCACACATTATGTTACTTTTACTTACACTGAAGACAAACAAGGACAATAACTGGAATATACGAGCTTGAGGCTATCAGAGCTCAGGGAATAGTTTGTGTTAAACAGTGCATGAAAGCATTGTGGATTTCTGCTCTTGTCATTTTGCAAAATAAATTTGAATGGCTATTAAGTTAGTCCATGTGTGGACGATAAGTTAATGAGTAGCGATAATTGTGGACAGTGGGTCCACATTTGCGATCCATTTTTCCACTTCTTTTTGTGATCCAACTGTTAAGAACCACTGAATTAATTAGTGGGCGAGAATGGAAAGTCGGGGTGAAACAGCTGTGCCCATTTAGATCCAAACAGTAGGGGCATGTCCTGAACTTTTCAAGAGTGCCAAAATGCCCCCACCAACATTTATGATTGGTCTGTGAGGTGACAAACTGTCTCTGGCACATACCTGCTCTCTACAGTGACACTGCAGTATGAAATGTGGGGTTTTTCTGGCCAATAAAATGCAGGGGAGTGAACAGCAGTGATGCAGTAGGAATTTAAAGGCAAAACATCTGAGATATTCGGTAATATTAGTTTACTTTGATATTCAGTGCGTGTTTTATATTCATAAGCATTTCTTATTGACTTTGATTCTTGATGAAGCTGTCTCAGAGATAAGTGAATGTCATAGTGCAGAATTTCTTTATTGATCTTCCCCTTTTCATAGTTAACAAGAGTTTGGAGGCACCAGATAAAGGCTTGTTTGCACTTCACAGTGAGGGAAAGTTATTATTTGGATATGACACCTGGCAAAGAAGATGAGCATGGTCCGGCAGTTCTTCAGGCTGAAGAGGAAAAAGAAAACACTGTGCCTGTTTTGACTCTGTGTGCTGTATTTGTGTGTTCAAATAATTCAGTCGAGTGCACACCCAGAATAAAAGTCCAAAGTCACAATAATTAAATAAACTTCTTTAAGTGTGTAACCTTCATTTATTCAGTTACTGCATTTATGTGTTAGCATTAAAACACGTGTATTGTGACATACTGTACTGCCAGCTACAGAAAGTAAACATATTAACAGGACCGAGCACAAAAGAAAACCCAAGAGCACAACGTCACTCCAGACACGAATTCGAATAAAGAACATTCTTTAATAAGGCACAAAGTAGCAACTCAAAAATCACTCTCATGGAGGAAATCTACAAAACCAAAAAAAAAAAAAATCACTCAATCGAGGAGGAATAGTAATCAAAAGTAGCAACTAAAAAAAAATCAATGCAAAAGTAACAACAGAAATTCACTCTTAACGAGGACAGGCAAAACAAAAGGCAATGACTAACAAAGTAACAAATAAGGAATGAGTAGCAAGGCAAAAAAAAGACAAACAATCTGTGGTAAACCTGACGAGAATGGCTTGGTTCTCCCAGCAAGACGACACAAGACAAACTGGCACAGGACAAAGGCAAACGCAGACTATATACACACACACAAGGTAATAGGGAACAGGTGGAAACAATTAGGGCAGGGAAGACAATCAGACCAGGGGAACACACAAGAGGAAGGGCAAGTAACCAGAAACGAGAGGGAAGTCAAATTTCAAAATAAAACAGGAAATCACGAGACAAGACATAACACTTAACATAATTTCTTTGACATGACACATATATGGTTACGTTTAATTTGTTAGATCAACATAATCTTTGTTAAGCTGCTTGTTCCATGTCTTTGTCAGCTGAGTCTAAATGTCCTGACCTTAACTGACCCTCAGCCGTTTCACATAGTACGCCATTAAAGAGCTGTTCACCCAAAATACAAATCAAAAAGGATATTTTCCCACATCACCGAAATGTGTAATCCATCCACCCTCAAGGAAGTATGAATTTGGGACAGATAGATGCAGTTTGCTGGTGTTTTTTAGCAGGACGTAATTTGCAACAAAACTGTCGTTGTTTGCAGAGAAAGATGTTGCTGGAAACTTCACTAAATCACACAGAAACTCTCTGTGTGGATAGATTGCTCAAGGGGTAAGTGGGAAAATAGCTTTTTTTATATGTTGAGTGAAGTGTTCCTTTAACTGTTTACAGCTAACCCAGAAGTGAACTCTTTACTGTCAACTGGTCAAAACTCAAAAAGCCTCAACAAGGAGAATTTAAAGTTGTTGTTTTTTTCTCCCAGTCAATGGGAACTCCTGTTCTCCACCACAGAGCAGTGGTTTGCTTGCCAGGGATTTTTTTTTTTTTTTTCTACAACAATCCTGAGTTCACCGAGAGTTTTCGGCATCCATTGGCTCAGTCACATCCTCTGTCACAGGCCATAAAGACCTGAAGTAAAGATATGTTTTTTAGTGCCGCTGAAATGGCATAGTTGGTATTGGTTTTGAACTGACGCAGCAGAAGTCGCTGCTGCTTTATGGAAGCTCCTGACAACTCATTGTCCATTTTCTAAGGTGTGTGTGTGTGTGTGTGTGTGTGTGTGTGTGTTAGAGGGCCAGACAAAAGAGACAGAAAGAAAGAGTTGCACCGACTTGTCACGACCGCACAATATATAACGTGAATAAAGGTCAAACTGGATGATGCAGCAAAAAAGGCTTTCGCTGCATTTCAACAGCATCTGCTGTAATAGTCCCTGGCGGACAGAAAAAATGGCAGAAAAAAAAGACAGTGAAATTAATTTTGAAATAAATGAGTATCAAACAGGACTAATTTTAAGCATTGTCATTTGGACCATTAAGTGAAACTCCAGCACAACGAAATATGCAAACGCTGTGAATTTCAAATGCCTGAGAGAGAAAAGTTTTTAGGGCAGCTTTATTCTCCGCTTAGTCTTGCATTCTTTGCAGCGTTGTTTATTCTATGCCCTCACTTTGATCTTCATCTCTTTAACTCCACTGTATTTATCTCTTTAAGACAACACAGGTGCAAACCAAGGATAGCAACATAAAATTCCATCTTAAAAGAGGCGGCGGAGTGGCTGATAGAGGATTACCCAACACACATAAAAAAAAGTGTTTCCTCTATTAAGTTGGAAGTGTATATTGCAGGTCTCGGGACCACCTGAGGCCGAGACACATAAATCTGGAGGAGACTTTATCGGACCCGACAGGCCTGTGCTCCCCTCCCCTCTGCTCATTACGCTTCCACAAGCCCTCGGCTGAGAGGACTCAACAGGCCACATGTCAATGAAAGAGATTTCTGATATTATTTTGCATCTGCCTTTGTCACTGATCCCCGCTCCATCTCCCACCACTCACTCTCCCGTTTGTCTTCCTCTCTTATTCCTGCTTTCATTTCAACCCCTTCTCCTTCTCGTTTCTGATCTTTTGTGTGTTGTTTTTCTGCTTCTAGTTCTTCATCCTCCTCTCTCTGTCATTTAGTCCTCCCCCTTTATTTCACAGTTACTAAGAGTGTGATTCATGAAATATACAAAATATCCAAGGACATCCCCATTCCCGCAGAGTGTGTGTGTGTGTGTGTGTGTGTGTGTGTGTGTGTGTGTGTGTGTGGGTGCGTGTCTGAGGAGGAGACCAGACCAGCATGCATCTGCAGAGGCCTAAATCTGTCTCTAACTCTTAATTAAGCCCTGGGCTCCAGTGGCCCTAACTTATTAAAGACCTGGAATCTGTAGCACACACTCTCACACACGCATAACACACACATAATACACACATATGCCCATGAACTCACACACACAGCGCATGCGAGCACGCCGTCATCTCCTTTAAGCCTTGAAACACACCCCAACACCTCATCTTTACCAGTGCTTTAATGCATCTCAATATTTCACCATCTGCTGCTTAGTGACCCACTTTGGGAGAAATGAATTAAGTATCGCTTATTTAGTAGGACTGGTTACTGAGTGTGGTTTTCTTTTTTTTTTTTTTTTTTTCATTATTTTCAAGATTGTTTTTATAGAATTTCTGCTCTCTTATGACAGCATAGCTTGCACCATAGAAAGATGGAAAACAGAGAAGAGGCATTCAGAGTACACACTATCCTCCCCAACTCACAGAGCTCCCAAGGCAAGGGAATTCTCTTATGTTTAATACATTAAAAAAAACCAAAATTCTATAAAAATCAACAGTCATACATTCACCATCAATTCCCGCTGCTGAAACATAAATATTCACACAGTTATCATCAATTCCCACTATCAAAGCATAAATGCCTGCAGCAGCACAGGTTTGATTCTGCAACAGATTTAAATGATTAATCCTCAGTATGTGCTTCCTCACTATCGTTATCCACTGCAGCCATTAATGAATTTAAAAATAAAATGCCTCTGTAATTTGACAAGTTTCATTAAAAATATTTCAATGCTGGCATACCCTCTCTAAAAACCCTTAACGTTTTCTTTTATGTAGCTTCAAAAACAACAAAGAACCGATTTATAGACATCCAAAGTCGATTTCATCCACATATCTTTCATCTGCAGATCGCAGTGCAGAGTGGCAGGGTGATTAAATCACAATTAAAACTTGAGATGACCTCAGGTGTCATCAAACTGACAGCCATTTGCCGCCTGGGTCATCAATAATAATCTCGGCTCATTTTCGAAAACCAAACTCCACTCCAGGAAAAACACAAACACATTTTATTATTCACTGAACTTGTGAGGCATTCACAGGCTCCCTTGAACTTTTGCTTCGCCAATTTGAGATCACAGAGCCCAAACAGAGGGAGCCGAGCAGTGGAGGGGAGTCAGAGGCAGGAGGGGAGACAGTGGAGGGACAAGGGACACGTCCACAGGGGGAACTGACAGCCACCCAATGATGAATCATTCTTGCACTGAAAATGACTTGGCCATTTAGCTCCATGTGTGTATGTGTGTGTGCGCGTGCTATGCCAGCGCTGGAGGAGACAGTAGCATTTGCCCTGTGAGGAGCCTGTGCAGATTGCTGTGAAGTGAGAAGCCAGTTCAGATCTGTGTAGCAGCGCTGTGCATGTCACATCAGATCTGAAGACACGGAGCTAAAGGGAAAACAGCGGCGCCGTCAGATTTAACGGCCCTCTGTTCTGCTGATGATGTGCGTGTGTGTGTGTGTGTGTGTGTGTAAGAGACAAAGCCGCTCTGCCGACACAGGACAAGCTGGAGGTACTGGCCTTCATTTGTGCTGCACAAAGTGACCTCCACAACATGAAGGAATCAGTCATACTAAATTTATTAGAATTGCAATCCAAATATTGGACTCAGAAGATGGTTAATTTTAATCTCCAGCAAAGCCTGTAAAAATCACCCTGTGATACAGAAGCAGTAATCATCCACATATGCTCTAATTGCATTAAATAATTTAAGTGTTATCATTAGGATTTCAGACCAACCTCATGTTGCACAGAGTAGTCAACACATTTTTTAAGGAGCCAAATCTAGATGAGATGTGAATCAGAGGTTAAAATAATCATACGCACATATAAATGCACAACTCTCCGTTACAGACTTGGCAGCCAAAAGTGCAACAGTAGGAAATTATGATGCAATTATGTGAAAGCTTACAGTTGTCAATCACAGCTCTGACAGTGTGAGAAACAAATAAAGATGGAGTAAGAGAGAGACAGAGGGGGATGGCAGAGGAGAGCGACGGTGATCAGGGAGACAGAGAGGACGCAGAGAGGGGAGAGAGCATCTGCTGTGCTGACTATTCAGATATGTACAGTGGAGGGTAATACAATGTGAGAGTCTGAAATGAGGCAATAGGCCCTGCTGTAATGCAATCGCACGCTAGTGGAAGCAAACTGCTGGGTCTGCGCTGCTGGTGTCATTGATCAGGGCTTCAGGACTCTGGATCACTCTCACGGCATTAGAGAGACTGGAATCAAACACACGCACACACACACGCACACACACACACACACACACACACACACACACAGCAACAAAATATATATGCATAAAGACTGTATCTCCACAGCTGCAGCTCCATGCACACTACATCACACTAGACTGTTTTTTTTTTTTTTAAAAAAAAAAAAAAAAAAACTCGCTCCACAGTGAAACACCACAAAATGTGTAAAGTACACTATCAAGTATGCACAAGATACACACACATGCTCAATACTATTGATTATGGCCTAGATCACATGACAATCCTGCTTTTGGTACTCATGGTTAATGAAAATAGGGGTTATTAGGTCCCTGATGCACCAAAGCTCTTTGGATCATCACTAAACATCTATGCTTTTTGCTACTAAGCTAAGCTATTTACCAGTTAGCTGAATAAAAATACTCCCCAAAAATCTCAGTTTAAAGGCTTGCACGCTCCCGGCAACTCACCATATAGAGCCCGTACCACATAAGACTGTGGTCAACCCTTTGCTATGTGTCTTCCCCTCTCTGCCCTGTCTTTCCTGTCTCTCTCCAATGTAACTCTTTAATAAAGCAGAAATGCCCCAAAAAATAACAATGAAAAAATACAAGTACAAAGGAGAGCTCAAATTGTACAGTTTGGGGTAATCGTAGATTGCAAGGATGAGCGTTTCTTTTACCCCTCATCGCTGTCAGGTCAAATCCACACACCCTCTCGTTCTGACTGGTCGTCTCGTTGAAAGTGGCACTTGATGTGCAGAGCATATCTGCCCAAAAATATACCTTTTCAGCTTGATTGCATGGAGGAAAAAAGCAACAGGTACTGCAGGCGCATGTCTTTGCATAGTAAATAATTGCATTATTGCAGGAAATGGCCCATCGTGTGACCTGTTCCTCAGTGTTTTCATCATCCACAATGCAATAACAGACTGGCATTTTCAAATTGAAACACTTTGGAGAGCATTTTTGAAAAGCCCTGTTTTTGAGGGTGGAAAGGGCAGGTTAGTGTGGACAGAGGACCAAAACAAAGAGAGAAAGATGTGTTTTCCAATTTACTTGGCTTAACATAACATTAGAAACATGCTTTGTAAGTAAGGTTATCCTTACTATCCTTACTATTATTCTATTAGATCTACCCCAACCACAGTTTGTAGACTACCAAAGCCTTGATATTATTTTGCCTGTTTTTGCTTTTGTGCCATTCTCTCTTCCGTTTCTGTGATTAAAGGATACATGAAATTAAATATTGATTCGTTAAATATAGGGCCATCTCTTGCAAGAGAGCAAATGAGGACAACAATTAAAGAATCCATGTCTGATTAAAGACCTGTGGTGATGTGTGCCTTTGTCTGTCACCGGACAGCCACTAACCAGACAGAGCTGGGCCATCGAGAGATTCCCACTCTCCCAAAGACCTTAATCGAAGCCCTGGAGATTTAATTAATCTTCATTTCCCTCCTACAGGTTTGAACTCTGTCTCTCTCTCTCTCTCTCTCTCTCTGCAGAATCGGCTCTACTTGTACTTTCCTCCTCTCTCGTGTGACGTAGCCTCTCTGCCTCTAAGATGAACTTCATGTGGGAAAACTTCCCACTGAGGCTGACATTAGAGGAAGCCATCGTCCCTGTTAACATAAATAACACCTGTCATGTCGTCGGGCAGTTTAGGCATAACATCAATATGCAAGGAACCCTCAGTGCTTCCCATCGCATTAACTATGGGGACAAACACACAGCGAGACAGGCAGACTAAGAAGTACAGCGAAATAGAAAAAGAGACAGAGACAGAGAACAGGACGAGTAAGAGACGAGGAGAATCTTTTCCTTCTGACAACAGTCATCACCCCAATTTCCTTCATGCTTCCCGCCCTCTCGGGGGGTCACATGCCCTTTTCTCACCACCTGAGAGAAAGTAAGCGATCCATCACGTGTGATTTACAGTAGACCGGTGGCTTCTCTCTGCATCCATCTCTGTCTCCCCCCCTCAGCCTGTCGTTGCCGTCTCCAGTGTGGAGCCAGACTGAATAATTGAACAGTGAACAGAAGATTCATGAAAAGCTTGGCTGCCGAAGCGCTCCGGGGGCCCGATGCTCATCACAAATCTCCAGAAACTGCGAGTGAAAGCAACAAACTCATCCATATTTAGCATCTCGTCTCATCCCCATACGCTCAGGGAGGGGAAATTAATGAAATAATGGGGGCCGCGTGCTTCAACGCAGGTGAGAAAATAAGAGCGCTTTGAGGGATGAATGGCTAAAACCTTTCAATCGATGCAAAAACTAAGCCATGCCTTTATTAAGCTCTCATTGTGGGAATACTAGACACACACCTGAAGAGAAAACAAGGAGGGCAGCTTAAGACCGGTAAGTCAACAAAAAGTGTGTATGTGACAGAGACAGCAAGGAGGGAGGGAGGGAGAGAGAGAGAGAGAGAGAGACAAAAAGAGGTTATGAATGTGAAAACCTCATCCTCTCCCAACCCACCTCCCTCCACCACACCATCCACTGATACTTGTCTCTATTTTCTTTTTTTTTTTTTATCCGTCTTTTAATATATTTAATGGTACAAATTCTTGTCTAGAATTATTTTTTAAATTAGTATGTCCCTTTTACCCCCAAAAATGCACTATTTATTACAGCAAAGATAATATGGAACATTGTCATAATTAAGCAATTTCGTCCCAAAACTAGATTTTCAATACCTTTCACTTTTTTGATCTGTATTTGTTCAAAGAATGCAACACTGTACGCAATGCAGTCATGCCAGTAAAGCAATATTGAATTGATATGAACTGACGTGAGCTGATGGACACACACACACACACACACACACAGAGAGAGAGAGAGAGGGGGATGATGTCTATAGGGGCTGTAGATCACTCTAAGTGCAAACAACAAGGGGGCTTCACTCTTGTCAACTCTGGGATTAATGCTGACTGTCACAGCTGCAGAGTGAAGAGGCCATTCACAGACAAGAGGCATGTTTATGCGAGAGAAACTGAGAGAGATATACGGTACAAATGAGTCAGAGACAGAGAGAAAGAGGGGAAGAGACTGAGAGAGAAATCTTCCCCCTTGGTGAGAAAATCTAATATGTTTTTGGAGAAAGAAGAGGTCATGCAGAGTCTATGGCAACTGAACTGATTGTTGTCCTGTTTCATACTGTATTACCTCTATCACATGTCAAATGTTCATTTGTGGGTGTCACCCTCGCTGCCCTCCCCTCAATAGGGAAGAAACAAATGATCAAACGAACACAGTCAAAAGTTGTGAACTGATAAACTGATTATATGGTTTAATTATATTTAATATATTTAATAGAATCTGTTAACTGCTTTAAGACTTTCTGTCATATTAGCGTTCTCATTATCTTTTGGTTTGTATTTGTACCATACGTATATGTGCCCTGGCAATAAGCGTGTTTGTATTTCATGCCAATAAAGCCCATTTGAATTTGAGAAAAAAAAAACAGAGACAGGAATTGAAAGCTTCTCGCCACCCATTTGCTGTATTTGCCGACTCTGTTCCCCTCCTCCAGCCTCTTCCTCTCCAACCCTCCATCTATACCACATTCAAAAGTTGTGCCCCCTGATTCTGATCCACAGCCACACAAGGCCCCGAATGGGCCAATCACACACACACACACACACACACACACACACACACACACACACACACACACACGGAGGGCATGAAAACTTGATAAACTCACAGCTTCAGCCTGTTTCTTCAGAAGATTTCCAGGGCTTAATGAAGCACAGTCAGAACACTAAATCACTCACAGACACACATCCTTATGCGCACACACACACACACACACACACACAGACACACACACACTCACACATATGCACACATACAGCAATGTGCGGTGCAGCTGTACCAATCAGTATAATTAGAGCAGATCGGGTGTGCAGTGTCAGTGATGAGAGGGTGCCATGACAGAGATTCAAGAGAGAAGGAGAGAGAGACGTAGGGAGAGAAGAGGAGAGAGAGAGGGAGAGAGCTGGGAGTGGTGACAGAGTCCCTTGATATCCTGGCTTTGAATCTGCAAGTGCGAAGCCAGACACAATCCAGCCTACTTATAAAACCAGCTTCCTGCCAAAGCTAAAAGAGAGGAGATGGATTTGTAAAAAAAAAAAAAAAAAAAAAAAGTGCTGGTAAACAAACCCGATTTAGGAAGCTGTGAGAAATCCTCGAAAGATCACTTTTGCTGTATATGTGTGTGTGTGTGTGTGTGTGTGTGTGTGTGTGTGTGTGTGTGTGTGTGTGTGTGTGTGTGTGTGTGTGTGTGTTTTATAATGAGTTTGAACTATATATACATTTGTGCACTTATGCGACCGGTCACTCTGTTGATGCCAGTTCCCTCCCTTCCTGATACACACACACACACACACACACACACACACACACACACACACACACACACACACACACACACACACACACATTCATACATGTATGCCAAGCTGTCGGTTTGCTTTTCAGATGCTACTTTCCTGTGGAGTTCCAGCTCTCATGCTGCCATTTTCACACCATGAGCCATGATATCTCTTTCAGCAATATGTTGGGGAGAAGCAGCCACACCACACTGAACATTTGAAGGACTTCAGTCATTCATCCACATTCACAGGCACTGAAAATTCACCTTTATTACAGACAGTGAATTTAGACCCTTATGTGGTGTTAGATGTGTGTCCTGCTCAAGGGCACTTCACCTGCACTTTCGCTGTGCTGCTTGCTGCTCAGGATTCACTCCGCAATCTTTCCCATACAAAGATTTGATATATGAACATAAATGCAGCTATGCCAGAGAAATGTTGTCATATATGTTATATATGTAGTCATGTAGGAACCAAATATTCATACACCCTCTGCAGATAGTGATACATTCTATAAATCCATGGTACAGTCCAGACTCTGATTTTGGGGCCACCTGTTTTTATCATCAAAACATTAGCTTTTATTAGGCATGAAATACCATATTACACTCAGGTATTCATCTATGGTAAGATATTTGTTACAGTTAGTATAAGGGTGTTAAAGGGGTTATAAATCCCTCTCTGTATCTATTTTATATTGCTGTGAAAACATTTACAAATTCCTCCTTCAAACATCTGTATTTATTCAAGTTTCTCACAAAAAAAAATGCAAGATTATATCTGAACACATTATATGGTACAATATGATTGATGATGCCATTCTATTCAAGAGATTTACACTTAGATTAAACATACAGTTATAGATACAACACTTTCTGTACATGTACAAAACCCATCAAACAGTCATAATTTGATATATGATATGATTTTAGGAAAAGGGAGAAATGAGCAGTTCCATACTGTAAATTACAAATATGGAGCTACCAACTGGGGGAGCTAGCTAGCAACAAAAACAAATCATAGTTTAAAATGTGCTTGTTCAAGGATCCAAGCAATCATTGCCAATCGTCTTCTCATATACAAAGTCATCGCCTCTCTCATATTGTTAGCATAATATAAAGAAGCATGTTCAGTTCAGTTCAGTTCTTTATTGTCCCTCAAGGGGAAATTTGGTGTATGCCGGGCTTAAATCAGTGAGAAGGAGTTGAGGCTCTGGAATATTTGCGTGTTTTACCTTAAGTGTAAGGTTGACAATGGTGGCATCAACAGGGTGCATCAAGGATGACATAATATTAATATTACACAATAATAATTTGTAAATGATCAACATATAATATCACATAATAATCTGTTAATAATCTGAATCATATTAATCTCTTTAGGAATGACACCATACATCTTGTAAATTAATCAAATCACATATTTTCACAAGTTACATGCATGTCTGTTGAATACATTTTGTAATGGCATCAGTTTAAGCAATTTTGTTGTGACAGATTCCTTTAACTAACATTCCCTGAACAAGGAGCAGGGAGTAGGGAATGCTGTTTATGTACGCCGTGGGAGAGAACTCAGCTGCACTCATCCAGGTCAGGGTTGACTCGAGGGCAGCTTGACTTGGCTGGAGATTCTTGAAGACGTTTCACTTCTCATCCAGGAAGCTCCATCAGTTGTGACTGATAGGTTGGGAGTCCCAGGTCTTTTTCCTGCGCTGGGTCGCCATCCAGGTCATCATAAGACTTGGTTTATTAGTGCTCCTGGCTGTTGTAACAGCAGTCATTGGAGGTGTTGGAGTCACCTGAGTCCAAAAGTCAACGAGAGTCGTTGGGGTCACCTGAGGTCATGAGTGAATGGTTGAAAGAACAGCATTGTAGGTCAGGAATAAGTGGTTTCTTAGACCTCCTCCTCTGTTGACAGATGGTTTCCCTATTTTAACATAGATAGCCTCCTTCACTCCCCTTTCAAACCATCTGTCCTCCCTATCCAAGAGATGAGCGTTTTTGTCCTCGAAGGAGTGTCCCTTATCCTTCAGGTGCAGGAAAACTGCAGGAGCTGGCCCTCCTGTGTTGAGCCATGCGTTTGTTTAATGATTGTTTTAGTTTCACCAATATATAGGCCTGTGCATTCCTCTCTGCACATACACTAGATTGCTTTTCTTGTGTTTTCATGATGGGTGGACCAGTTTCTGTCTTAGTATGATAATCCTCCTGAGTTTCTTAGGTACTCCAGACATGTAGAGGATGATGATGTTGTTGTGTTTATTCTCCTTTTCTTCACCACCCACACTCTTGGTGTTCCTCCTGAATCTCGTGACTGTTTTCACAAAGGTCTAGTTAAAGTATCCTCAAGCTTTAAATGCATTCTTCAGGTATTTGTAATGCGGGATATTGTATATTAGGTATGTCCACATATGACAATGTGCTCAGTTTAATGCATATCACATCATATACATACCATATGTGTATTTTTTATGGAATATATGCCCTATATGTACATATAATACTTTTCCCTATGGGTTCGGTTATGAGATGCTCTCTTTCACCAGTGAGCTGCCAAGTCAGCCTTATGTTTTGTTCATATTCGAGTTGTATTATTAAGATTTGCCTCCTGGTAATTTATTTCAGGCAAAGCTGACATATTATTCCCACTTCATTACCACTGATTTTCTTCCTCATTGTTGGTTATGAAGTCTCAAGAAATAAACTTCCCATTAACTAATCACTGTAAGGGCCATTTTCGTAAATGTGTTCTGCTCATCAGCCGCCTCCTTATTATTGCATGAATGTGCCCATCAGTCACAAACAGTATCACCATTGTGTTCCACAGAGCAATTCACAAACACTGAATAAGGAACACAAAAGGATCTTCTTATAAGCCTGACTGATAAAATTAAACATGATTGGATTTTTTTTAAGTCTCTCTGAAACTGGACAATCTGATTACTTTTGAAAAGTGACGGGAGAGAAAAAGAAACACTGTTGTATTTTTCTGTATATAGAGTTTGCAGAGGGGACAGGGGATAGTTATTGTTTTGGTTGGTCTGTGACTGAACACAATGAAAAGCCATTTTCAGAATAAAGTCACAAATAAATTCTGCAAACTTCTCCAGGCTAAACTGAATAGAGATGAGGGGAGCTGATAATTTCATATAGTGAAAATCCACTGACCTTGAAAGAGCTGTGAGAGAGCCAAGCAGAGATCGAGGCCTTTCCCACCTCCCTAGTCCCCATCTCTCAGCCCCTTTCCCTCTAATGTCCTGATCTGTGAGTCTAATATTGATGCAGCGGGCTAAGAGCTACAGAATGATAAGTAGTAATAGTCATAATTAATGCATGGATCCATTAGGGCCCGTCTTAAGGTGTCATAACACATCAAGGCAGGCCAGAGATCTGGTGCGTTAAATTTGGTCCCTCAACTATGCGTCAAAGGTGAGGCGAATGAACTGGCACTCAACTCAAAGGGCTTTCTGCTGATGCATGTTCCAAATGACAATTTGAGCTTTTCCTCAAAATCCTGAGGAGCTAAATCTGGACAAAGCCAGGAGCTGACAGCAGGCTTTTCTATCGAGGCAGTTGAGTTCAGCCTCCATTCTCAACACTGTGTTGTCTGCTGTTTGATTCTTAATCTAGGTCTGCTCTCACATCACTTGCTACAGTGACCACCTCCTCCTTTTTAAACTGCTTTAGAGCAAACCACTCACCACCAGTTACATCACCAACAAAATAGTATATGACATTGTGCAAACGCAGGAGCGTTTATTGTTGTTTAAATGCCATTTTTAGCACCCATTGCCGGGGCTAAACTGACTTGTCTTTTACGCCGTGTCTCGAGTAACTTCTCTGTCTCATAGTGACAATGCCTTGAGGGAATTGTATTCAGACACATTTGCGTTTGTGGCATTGGAATTATCCCCTTTGAGGACGGTAATGTGAATGCCAAGTGATGGGGAAGGAGAAGTCTGCAAAGGTTCAGGGTTTTATCTGCCACACATGCTTTTTGTGTCCTCTCGTTGGATCGGGGAGGGTTAGAGGGCTTCAGGGGTCTTTTTCCATTAAGGATCTCATTCGCTTAAGCCCTCCGCTACGTCCTCCCCTGCAGCCACAGGCTGACTTCAAAGGTGTTACTGAAAACGGTGTTAACAGGGTTCTTTTCTCAAGCCCCCACTCTTCCTTGCACTAGCTTAACATGCACACACATACACACACACACACACACACACACACACACATACAGATTTTCTTCCTGTTCTAATTTTCTAAAATCAGTAGCAGGACTGTCTGTCATGACAAGCATAACTTTCAACATTATTCTGAAGTAAATCCACCCATGCTGCTTGGGTGGATTTACTTCTTCAAGGCAGAAACACACACACGCATAGACACACACACACACACACACACAGACACACACACACACACACACACACACACACACATATTTTGGGCTTATGAAACATGCATTCAGCTTTAATATGCTTTATCTGAATAATTCTCTCATTTCCTCCATGCTTGAGCTTTCTGCTGAGCCTGACTCATTCACACACACGGGCCCACACACATACTGCGCTTAACACATGTACAAACTATGAACATTAAAAATGCCTTTCTGTTTTGCAACCAACCATGACCGTCTTTGCTCATTTCAACATATCTTATAAAATGTTCACACAGTAAACCACATTTATTACCCTAAAACTAAGGTAATATCAAAGAAATGAGACACTAGAGGCAATGAAAATCACCTGTCCACTAGATCTTTGGCTTGCCTCTGCTACTAAGCATTTATGTAAATCAATATGCCCACTGAACCGTTAAAGGCTGTGGTTTCATGATCATGTTAATGTGTGGCTTCGTGTGTCATTGTGTGCATGTAGCCTATATCTGTGTGTGTATGTACCTTTGTGTATTTCATGTTACTAGGTGCCCCCATCCACATCCCTAAGGTTCTGCAGTTGTGTGTCCTGTGCTCTGCTGTGTGTGTCACGTGTTCAACAGACCCATTCCTTCCACTGGAGGAAGAGCTCCCACTCTGAGTTCTCTGATGCCACATAAATGAGTTAGCATGCATGTGCATGATAAATATGTGTCCATGCATGCATGCATGTTATTACTGAATGCGTGCAAGCAAAAGGACTGAGTGTGGATACAGGTGTGTGTGTGTGTGTCTGAGCATGTGTGCGTGCAACTTTCCTCATTATTTCAAACTTATTCTGTGTCGCCTACTGTGTCACTGGCTCAGAGCTCTGTTTTGAACTTAATTATTCAGATGTGCTTTCCATCTTAGTTCCAGCCCAGTGGTATATGTTAATATGAAATTAGTCCCACTTTAGTCTGCTGATCTTTATGTGCACATGCCATTACCACACATCATGATAAATCATCCTCTGCGACCAAATCCCTGAATAAATCAAGGCTGTGTCATGTCAAGTTGTGTGAGACAAATGTGATGTTCCAGTGGGAGCCGAGTTTCCTTGTGGTGTCATTTGGAACAATTTGTGCAGACTGTGGTGGCAATGCTGCACTGGCAATGTTGTTTGCACATGCACAGCGAGGTATATTAACTATGTACTATTTACTAATTAATGCTTGAGTTTATGAGCAAGACAAATGACAAGACATGTTGTGGGGGTTCAGCTAAAACAACACACCGCGCTTCCCTCTGCTCTGCTATTTTACTAAAAGCAAACTGTCCCAAGTGTATTAAAAGCTTTACCTATGTATACATGCACCATCAAACACACCGCAGCAGATGGTGCAAACTGATATCAGCCTTCTTTATTTCACTTTATCTGACCTGAAGTAATGAAGTAAGTAACTATTCAAGTCAGGGTTTCCTTTTTAATTCTCCAGCCAGAGCAGTGCCCCCAAAACTATAAAGATGCAGCTCGTTGGATACCACATGTGGACACCTCCACTCTTATAAGGATTGAGCCTTATTTTAGAGATAGAGGATATTCACCAATTTATCAAGCCCTTGAGCCCTTTACTATTTTGCAACAGCTCATGCCGCCCAAGCATAGCAGGTTTTTGCATATCAGGTTTGGAATTTATTCTGTTTGCCCAACACTAATGGAATCCTGCTCACCTACCTCATATTCAGTAACGCTTGTATCACTTTGTGTTGTGTTTGTGGGGATGCAAAACCTTGTTTATTTATTTTAAATACAAGTAGAATGAATGGGGCATTCAGCTTTGCCATTTTGGATAACAGACTACTATTATACCTAAGACAGTTAACCCTCAAGTTCAGTTTTATGTATAAAGTGAATCTATTCTTTTTGATAATGCATTGGTGAATAATGTGGCTATCCTGATTATCCCAGGGCTGTGGTAACTTTAGCTGAAGCTGCTGTGTATTTGTTCACCTACAATATAATATAACACAATTCTTTAATCCTAATAGCATGAGGCAGTGCTCTCCATGTTGTGGTGGCGGCCCCTCCTGTCAGTCCTGCACATTTCACACCAAACTCAACCCAGGGAAACGCAGAGTAAACACAATGAAAGTAATTACATCTAGTCAAATTTCACAGTGATGGTCTAATTTTCCTGCAGTCATTTATACTGCACAATCAAAATTAACTTGAGAATGATATGTTGAGCTAAAAGTCTACACATAGGGGCTTTCAAGTGTTTCCTTTGTTGTGCTCCTTTGATGATATTTGCTCTGTTAATTCCTCTTACTTTAGAGCAGAGCTCATTCGAAGTGAAACAAAATCTTTGAACCACACACTTATGTTTCTTACATAATTGGTTCTTTGACTTAATACAGTATTGTGTCTTTTAAATGAGTTATTTCACTTATGTTTTACCAATGCAAAAAACTCAGGTATAAAGATATCAGGTTTGTAGGAGAGCATTTCACATGTGTACAAACACTACTACTAATTTTCCACACAGTGATGATGGGTTTGCAGGTGTGCAAGGCAGGGGAGAAGTGGAAAAAATGCATGGGTAACAGTTTTTACAGTCTTGCCAACACACCGGACAACGCTGCAGTGGTTTTTGGCCACTGCGCACAATAACTGATGGTCTGATGCTTGAAAAATACTAGGGGAGAATTTTGATGGACAGTGCCCAAGCAGATGTGTTTAAAATCTGTGATACACAGTGTGGAGCAATACAGACCACGGTATCCAAATAAATGGAAAACACCGCCAGGTACATGATTATGTGTTTCTATAAGTGAGACTACAAGCTGTAAAAAAGCAGAGTAACCACCAAGCTGTGATCTACAAGAGAAAATTGGCCTTTAGATTCATCAAGGCACCACATTGCCTAAAAATGTTACAATACTGTATCATCTGGCTCTCCGTTTGCATTTCCGACTGTTTTAGAAATGAGAGCTCTACCTATTTATTTTTAATAAGATGCAAAGTAATTATATTATCATCTATAAACCAGGGAACCACAGTGAGAGCCCACCTGGGCTCTAAAAGATATTCAGCATGGAAATTGCTATTCTGTGCTATTAAAATATCACTCCGGCACAGCAACAAGACACAATAGTGCCACAAGTAGCCCACTAGACCACTATAATGGGTGATTCTGTGTGTGTGTGTGTGTGTGTGTATGCGTGTGTGCTTTCAATCAGTTTTCACAGTGTGTCTCCAATGTGGGTTCAGATGAAGATCAAGAAGAGAGGACACAGTCATCTGACGTGCGACCTCATCATTAAGAAAAACGGAGGTTGCATTTTAAATCCTTTCCTCTCCTGCCCTCGACTCACCCCGACCAAAATGAATTGTTCAGGCTGGTGGTGTGGGCAATGTGATGTAATATGATGTGATATTAAGTTGGCTCTACATGTTTCGCCACAGCCCAGAACAGCCCTGAAGGCGGCAAAGCAAGAAGGCAGACAGAAAGTTCTCCGATGTGGAAAGCAGAGTGTGACCTTGTGCTTAAAGATTGAAGGCACCGGGCCGGGGTTGGACTCCCATTCCATATCAATGGTCAGAGAGACTGTTTCAACTTCCATTTCACTGAGCAGTTAAACCATTTCAGCTTGCACATCAAGTCATCTTTTCATAGTTTAAAGAAAGTGCTCTTTCTTCCACATCAAGAGCGAAGATTTCATTTTCAAAGGTTCAATAAAGAGCTTTTTTTTTTTTGTACATTTAAATTGAGTAAACTAAAAAGGCAGTGGCCCCAGCTGAGCAGGACATCCTTGATGAATCGCTGTTTGATGTTCTGTGTTCACCTCAAAGGGGGGGTGGGGGGAAGGGGAGGGGGTGGGGTGCAGCGCTACGCCCGTGTTTAGAGAGGACCACAGAAGCAGGCGAGAGCTGTACAGTGGTGAGTGTAAGAACAAAGGCATACAATGACACAGAGGAGGGAATAACAATGAGTGCTGTGCCGCAGTGTTGTGTGTTTCTGCCATGTTCAAAGGCACTGAGCATGGCACTGAGGTTGTGTGAGTGCATGTGTGGGTTTGCGTGTGTATTAGGGATTATTATCAGAGCACGGGGAGCATGTACTGTATATATCATTTCACTAATTACTCTTCCGTGCTCTAATTACAATGCAGCAGGGACATACTAATCTCTCAGATCCTTGCTTATGTAAAGTCTTTGTCCAGCTTCTGTTGTCAATCACAGAGACAGTGGGAGACACAGAGAGAAGGAAAAGAGAGACAGAGAGAGAGCGCTCCCTCCTTTCTTCTTCTCCCTCTTCTTTTGAAAACCCACTCTGCTCCCCATCCCCTTCTATACAATTGTACCCTGTCACTCCTCTTTGTTTCTTCATCTCTTGTCAGCTTGCCTAACTCAATTCCACTCCTCTGCTCACTTTAATCTCCCCATGTCAGTCTTCGCCACAGGAAAGTAATTACAAAAATGAGAAACGTATATTTTCAATAATCAGAGTGGAGTAGCTGTTAAAGGAATGTCATAAAAAAGTTGTCCATCAAAGTAGCAGCTGGTTAAATGATTTGAGGGACAGTCCAGGTTGGCGGAACTAATTTACGATCACTGTAAGAAAATAAAGGCGGGGGTTCAGTTGAGATGCAAAGTTTATGGTTTACTGGAGTTTATTTTGAAGGAAAACCTGTAAACTGGGCATTGTCTACTGCTGCTATTGTTGTGAGAACAAAATATTGCTGAGCAAAGAAATAGCAAGAGGTTCACTGCAAAAAATGCTGACTACATGAAGTCATTTTATAAAGTATTGACTCTTAACAATTGTGATTTTTTCCTAAAATAAATGAGATAAATCTGCCCACGGGGTGAGATCATTTCACTTGTTTCCAATTCTAATCAACTTGTTTCCATAATTTTCTTGCATCGTGTGTCATTTTCTTCATACTAGTGGGATGATCGGCCTTATTCTGCCTTGTTTCATGACATGGATATTTTAATTTATTCTGAAATTTCTCAAACAAGTGAAATTGCATTGGAAAGAGTGATGATCATTTGCAGATTTCTTTCTCAAGGTTTTAAGAAAAGCAAGATCTCCAGACTGAATCCGGTAGAAATCTGATTTCTCAACACTGTTATTTCTTGCAGCGTTCGACAGAATCTGGGCTAGAGATGTTTGTCATAACTTCCACCATGAAAGACTGGAGTGCTAATCACAGAATTAAATTCTGATCACATCTTGGTAATCCAGAGTGTGCTACTGCACAGACTTATGAGGGGAAGTCAGAAACTGATATGACATCTCCCCATGCAAATCATAGCCTGTACAACTATGCAAATCATGCTTTTTTTTCTAAAAGTTGTAATAGGAAAGAGACCTAGAAGAATTTGTAAATACTTAGAGTGGCTGGTTTTTTTTTTTTTTTTTTTTTTTTTTCGTTTTACCACTTTTTCTCAAAATGGGTGGAGTTTTGCTGCATAAGAGAACACTGTCCTACGTGGCAGAAAGGCAACTTAGCACTCTGTGTTTCACTTGGCCACATGAACCTCCTGCTCCTATTTTGAGAGCTTTTTCTGATACCTGCACCATCTGCTGTGTCCCCACACCTACCCCCAAAATGAAGTCCATTAAAAAAGCATTCCTTCATTCATCAAACACAAAACTGCGTGCACAATTTGTTTTTTGTGAGGTTGTACTTGAATCATAAAATCTGACATACATGCAAACATAACTTGTTAAAATGTGCATGTTGCCTCAAAACAACAGCATTCCACTGAGGAATCTCAGTCACATTGCTGTTGTATACTGAAGCATAATATAATAGCTATAGGTACAGCAGTCAGCATAAACATTGTTTCTGCATCATATTCACATTTGCCTTGTTTGTTATTTCTGTGATTGCCTTGTTGCCACTGTGACCCAAACCTGGTTTACCAAAATTAAACTGGATGGTTGGGTGGATGTAATACATTGCTTGTTTGTTATCATTTTATATTACATGCTCAGATTATTCATATGTTTTTCAGAGCCTCATCAAGATAAACCACACAAAGTTTTGAACTGCAGAGACAGCAGCTCTGCTCCTTCTATTATATTGTTCTACTGCCTGAGGATAACAGCCTAACAAACAAACTCATGGAGAGTTCATGTTTGTTTTCTGTCCTTCAAAACCATAAATATGTATTAGATAATGCCATCCTATATTATTTCAATACAATGATAAAAAAAATCCCTCGTTAATTTTTCCTCACTGTAGCACAGTGTTGTTCTAAATTAACATATCCCAGTCTCACAAAAAATATTTTCCTTGCATTACGGTCCACTTTATATCAAAATAAATCAAACCTTTTTTCTATACCAAAAGTGTAGCTTATCATAATGCATACCACAGACCTGACACTGTCTGTGCTGTCCTGTTTTGATAAAACTCATCCATGTGATGTCATCTTAAAACAACTGCTGTGCAATTTATGGCAATCGATATTTACCCAGTATTAATCCAGTAATCAGGAATGACTAATATTTCACCATTAGGAGGCTCGTCCGTGCAGGATAAGCAGGATGATCCTCCACATTGTTTTGCACCTTATACAATGCAGTTCAGTTGTGAGTGCAGTAGACTGGATAACCACACATTTTTGCACCACATCCTACTATTCTACCCTGCAACTTACTGAGCCCTGTCCTCCTTTAACCAAGCCCTGTCCTCCTCAACTTTTCCAGTCGCCTTGAAAAAAAAAAAAAAAAAAAAAAAACATAACTACCTCATCAAAATGAGTCAGGTCTTTTAGCTCATGCCTAGTCAAATCCATTTTAAATTTATAAGTTTCCTGTAAGTCTGTGTCGCCCGCCAGACGGCCCGCAGTCCCACCTGAGGTGTTTCCTCTCCTTTGGGTGGCCTGCTCTTCCAAAGCAAGGCCTTGTCCGCCATCTAGCAGTGTCAAGAGGAATTGCTTGATAATATTTTACAAAGATATGACCGCTAGAGGGCGGTGTTTGTTTGTTTGCTGCCACGCTCTAATTGAAATGCACTCTTGTACAAAGTGACGCCCCTCCTTGTCAATACATAATATACACAAACTATATGACAGAATAGGTTTTTCAAACCTTTTCATGCTCCTGAACCCCAGTGTTGTCTTTAATGGAGCCACAGCCCCCTATTTGAAATTATTATGCCCTGAAATGAAAGGATAGCTTGGTTTATGCCAGGCATTCAATTATTTAGATGTCATACTGACAAATATTTTCAAAGTGGTGATATTAAAATGTACCATTAAAATAATCACTTAAGCATTTTTTCCACTCCCAACAATTTCTTGTGAATTACAGTGAGACTGAACTAATCTTCATGTTTCTCAGACCCCTGGAAGACCATGAAGGGCCCCCATGGGGACTCCACTTTTAAAACCACAGGGGTTGAGGTTTGAGGATAGGGAAGTGGGTTTTTCACCTGAAAGTCACTAACACATATCCTCATATCAGCTAGGGAAAAACTGGATGGAGAAATTAACCACCAAAATAACATGCTAACCACCAAAATAGTTAAATAAAATACAATAGGAATACCAACCACGGTCAGGGCGCTTCATTTAAACTGATTCTGTTCTCATCACATTTAAAGTCCCTTTAACAAAAGAAATAATAAAGTCAAGGACAACACATTTATGCCAAAATACAACCACTCACTCCCAGATTCATCCAAAGATTTCTTTATTAAAACTAAAAATAGCACAGCAACTATTATCAAAAGCATTACACCATCAAGTTTCCAGTAACCTGTTAATTTGGGTATCTTACAATCAGTGTATACATTTAACATAATGTGCATTTCAATAAATAGAAGACTGTATTTTAAGTTTATCCTTCTTTGGACAGTCCAAATATGGACATGGAGTGGGTCTACTGGTAGAGGTGATCACCTGCTATTGCATTCTCACTACTGGGAACCATTGACTGGCTGATGAGGTTGTTGGTGCAGTTGTTGTATCTCCATTTATGTCCATCAGTTTAATCTTTAATCTAAATGTCCAGTTTCCTGTATGTTAGCACATGTATTTCAAAATCTCTTGATCACTAAACATTAATCCCAGTGCCAGTTATCTACACTCTTGTGTAACACACTGCACCACATGTATGATGCAACCAGCAACATGGCAGAAGTACAACTAACCCCACCTTTTGTGAACAGTTTCCACACACAATGGAGAAGCTTACACATCTAGCATACATTATGTTTTCAAGTTTTTTCAGACTTATGTAGGCCAGGTTACATAAAAACAGGGCCTGTTCAAGGAACTAACAAAAAAAAAAAACATAAACTGCACTAGTGCTTTGTTGATTTATGTACCTCGCAGAGACGACTGAAAAGAGTTCATCAATAATAATAATAATAATAATATCAATGCCGATCTGCGAACAATTTTGGCAATTAACATTAGTGTAGGGTCAGTGTGAGCAGTAAGATGAATTTCAGGAAAAAAATAAGGCATTTCTTGAGAGAGGCAATCAGAATAATATAAAAGTGTGAGATGCTGAGAGCCAATCGATGATGTATGTTTCATTATTCAAGTGGATGTGGGTCTGCATTAAGCTGACCAGAGCTATGAAGGCCAGGCATGTCAGTAGAGAATTTATATCGCCTTCAGCTCATGATGTACTTTCACTTGCAACTGTAATGTGCCAGTTGTGCTGATTTGTTTGCATGTTGCTCTGTTGGTAAACCATAAAGACAGCCCTGTCTGTGTGAGGTTTTGTTGGAGTCAGTGGAGGATGCGGTGCAGGTATCTTTCGGGGTCGTTCTCTACCCCTCTCCTCAGTCCTGGGCCTGTCCTGCCTGGTCGCTCGGAGCTCCCGGCAGGCCCCTGGCTCTCAGTGCGGCCCACTGTTGTCCCTGTACCTCCTCCTGTTGTCCCTGCCAAGGCCTGCTGGTGTGACTCTGGACTGCTGTGCTCAGAATCACCCTCCTCCGCTGGATAATTCCCCTGGGTGCTTGGTGAGCTCTCCCCAATCCTGAACAACAAAGACACTTTTATTAAAACATTATGGGTGTCAAGGGATTAAAAAGCCACCAGGTCCGAGCGGCTCTTTGACTGGAGGAACATGGAAAACTTGGATTGTTTGAAAGTTAAGCTCAAAAGTTAATCTTAGCACTGTAATTACATAACTTTTCCTACATTTGTTCAGCTTACTCAGCAGGAATACTGAGGTGAATGTGTGTGCATGTAAGCGTGCGCACACACCAGTCACACCAACTAAGCAGGGTTTCTACCTGAGGTGATTGAAGGCTCGGAGCCAGCGTGAGCCCAGCGTGTCTCTCCCTTCAGCTCTCAGCCCTCTCCGTCGGCTGCGCGCCCTCAGCCCTATCAGAGCCTGGGCCAGTTCGGCTGCATCCCTGTGGCCCCAAACCAGCTGGGCCCTCTGATCTGCATCCTGGTCCCCTGCCGCCCTGAACAGTCTCTGTAGCTGCCACAGATTCACTCCGCCAAATATGTTCCCTGAGCCAGCCTTTCTGCTCCTCCTCTCAGCCAGCCGCCACAGCGGGGAGGGACCCGCCACCATGGAGGAGGGTGGGGAGGCCGGCTCGGCATCCATCCGGTCCAATGGACAAAACAGGGGAAGCTGGCATACACTGGCTATAAGATGGAAAATGAATCAATAACAAATAGGTCAATGATGCTGTGAATTTTGACTGCAAGACGTATGTGACAAAATCTGAAACCAAAAAAATGGCATGCCAGTTATACAGTGCATGAGCAAACACCATGTCACAACACCTAGACATCTGTCATAGCCGCAAGACAGGGAATTACAATATGACTAACGGGGCTCTCCGGTGAGCTGACAATCTTCTGCACTGATTCTTTAATCCTTCTTTAGGAAGTAGCAGAGGGGGTGTGCCTTAAAGCCCATTACACTGCAGATGGGAACTTTATCTCCCTTCCGTTACATGTGGTTGTAAGTGGGACACTGACATATAAAGGTATTAGCTGAGTGACTGGGGTGATGGCTGCAGGTTTCCAGATTATGTGGGTCAGCAGCTGGTCCATTGAAAGAACTTTGTTTCAGTCAAGATTCATTCATCAGGCTCTCATGACCTCCCATAGGTTCAAATCTTTTGAACTAATTTCAGTCTCAGACTCACTTTCGTCATTTTTTACTGTCTAGTTCCACATTGTCTCTATTTTTTTTTTTTTTTTTTCAAAATACTATGATAGATTATTGTGCACAGTGATGAATTTTCATTGTCCATTATTAGTTTTACTTTATGGCTATCCACAGCTATGAATGAAAACAAACACAGGACCACATAACGCCTAAGAAAATGCACTCATGTACCTAAAGAGAAAATAAATTGTAGTCACACTCTTCTGAATAGTCATAAAGTTAAACTCATGAAAGGGCATCCTGTAGTTTCAGGACAAGGGAGCATTATGAGGCTTTGGTAAGGCTGTGTCACATCATGATAGGGGACAGCTGTTAGCACTTACAGACTTCATTAAAAGTAACACTACAAACTGGACATAATGTTTTCTACTTTTTTCTCTCCTGCTTATACCATAACAGTTTAATGTTTATGTCAAAGAGACTGTAAATATGAGCTGTGGGCCAGTGCTGGTGCAGGGGTGGTGAGACCAAACAGACCAGACAAATATCACAGAAAAACTACCAATTCCTGTAGGAACATTATAGTGATACCACAGGAGATGAAAAAGCAAATATACGTTATCACTCTCACTTCTGGGCAGGCAAGGCCTCCAAAGATAAACAAAAGACCCTAACACAAAATTTGAATACTATTACAGTGATTATTTTCATCATGGACAATAACAGTAAATGTGAATCCCGTGAGAGTCATGTGAAAGATGTAAAGGAATCCACTCACCCGAAAAATAAGTTATGTCCACAGCAGTTTGGTCCTATAACATCTCTCTCTGCGCTGCGCACACTGGTGTTTCTGTTCAGTGGTGGCTGCAACAATGGCCGGTATAACGTAACGGGACAGTTTCAGTTTATTACTCGGTTTGTCCACTCAGACCCGCAATCAATTTCTAACCTTGATCACACTGTCAGTCACAGTTACTGTCATTAACAAGCCTATGAAAATTAAGTTGTCCTCTATTCCCTCCTATCCGGTTGGACATGGGCTTTTCCTCGGCCAATCGCAGCTTTGTAGGAGGGGGGTGTATTTGTCCCACCCCCTGGCCACGTAGGGAGCATGTGCGCTGAAATCCATTGACGTCAATGAGCTTGGCAGGGTAGTGAAGCGTCTGTCAATTATGTGAGAGAGACGTCCGAGGTGGGTATCCCTTATGTGCTCTCCAATCCCAACAGCCCATTGCCGCACGCACACCCAGTGACGCACGGGCTTCATCATCACTCTAGGCTGCCCGCTGTAAATAAACAAAGATGTCCAATGTTTCTCAAATATTCCTATAGCGACTTGTGCCCCGTGACATATCATTTCAAAATTTATTATGGAATTACTATTGGATGATAGGCCTCACATTTAACGTGTTAAACTGGAATTATATACCATCCAAGTATAGAAAGGGTAGTAAAGCTGTAGATTTATGGGTGTAGAAAAGGCCATATGCCCTCTATTTCTTCTCTACATGAGTATGGCTATAGGTCTACAAATGTGGCTGGAACTGAATTTGTGAATGTTTCTCTCCAGTTTATAGGCCCTTTAAGTAGCTCAGTGTTCAATTATGGTTCTAAGTTAAAGGCATCATCCCCGTTGTGACCTTTTTATGTTCGCTGTGGTTTGTTAATTATGTAAAGACATACTGTTTAAGTCGGAAAATTGCTAAATAGGGCCTGCATGGTTTGCCATTCAACCAACTTTTTAGACAAAATGCGTGAGTGCGTCCGCGCACATGTGTGGCGCGCTCTTTGGTTAATTTCCTATACAACAATATCTCTCTCTCTCTCTCTCTCTCTCTCTCTCTCTCTCTCTCTCTCTCTCTCTCTCTGGACACACATTTCTTCATACTTCACTCACTTTATACTCATGTCTCAGAGAGAAAGGTGCGCGTGCGAGTGAGTGTGTGTGTGTGTGTGTGTGTGTGTGTGTGTGTGTGTGTGTGTGTGTGTGTGTGTGTGTGTGTGTGTGTGTGTGTGTGTTGGGCGGGGAGGGGAGGAGGGGGGTATTGGACAGTACACACACCATGGATGCCTCCAGCAGCCTGAAGGAGGAGCGAGCTTTGAATTACAGGCCACCCCCTTCTCCATCTCCCAGCCCCCCTACACAGACGCTACATTCAACGGAGGAAACGGAAAAGACGAAACATAGAAGAAGGTTTTTCATTTCAAAACCCCGGGGCTGTGGAAAGAACAGAGAGTTCCTTTTAATATCAAACTTAACCATATTCAGCCTCGTATTTGGATCGCGAAGCCGACTTCTCCCCCACTTATTCCCACTTTTTTCTCCAACTTATCCCAGCTGTTTGCAGCTGGCAGAAAGCACCCGCCCTGTTTGGGAAAAAGGGACCGATAGTGACCGGAGGAGAGAGATGTCACCACAACCTCCCCAGCCGCAGGTGAGGAAGAATATCCTGGGTTTCCTCAAGAGCTTTTTGGGGATCCTCCGGATCCTGCAGATCGTATTCGGAGCCGGGCTGTGGGTCACCATCGCCTCCAACAAATACGAAGGATCCATCCACTTCGTCCTGTTTGTCGCTGTCCTCTTCTGGCTCCTGACCCTCGCCCTTTTCTTTCTGACCCTACTGGACAAGCAGGACCTGGTCCCGGTGCTGGGCGGGGAGCGCTGGTTGCTCACCAACCTGGTGCACGACGTGGCCGCCACCGTGCTCTACCTGCCGGCCATAGGTGTGATGATCTACAAGACGGACCGCAACTCCTTCTGCAACCTGGAGCTGTACAAGCACCTCTGTCTGTACAAGGTCTACCTGGCCGCCGCCGTGTTCGCCTGCCTGGCCTGCCTGGCTTACCTCCTGTCCGCTATTTATGGGGGGTGCAGAAAGTGTCGGGGTGAGCAGACAGTGATCTGAGACTGAACAGCGAGGAGGAGATGACGTGGTGGTGATAAAAGGTTGGGGTGGTGGGTGGGTGATGGGGATCCCCAGCAAGATGAGGAATAGTTAACTTCACTGTAATTCAGTTACATACCAATTTGAGAATGTATAAGAACAGCTATTCTAATCACAGGTTTCACTCTCACCATTATTGTCTTAGCCACCTACACTTTTAAACAACAACAAAATAATTTCCATTTGGGAGGCCCTGGGCCAAAGTTTAAATCAATCTGTGGTCCTAATTTGTGTCTATTTGTGGGACCTTGGTATATGAAAACATTTGAGCACCCATGGCATAGAGGCCCAGAGGATTTAAAGGCAAATATGGTGAGAAAGCATAGCACGTTACCCTTTCTCATTAAGGCACAAGGGACAAGAGGTTTTCTCCTATTTGTAGCCTAATTAAAGCCCATGCCTCAGGCTGTTGTTATTATTATTTTTTAAATGTTGTTTAGTAATTTAATGTTATTAATCCCTCACGAAAAATCACTATAATATTCCTGTAGGGACTTCTAGTGGGTCCTTGGTAGCCTACTTAATGGTGAGTTTATAGCGGCCTTTTTTATCACTCCAGTATTTCTACAGGGACTTATAGTTTTGCTGTGATATCTCTCTAAAATCTTTCATAGAGTTAATATAGTTGTTTTTCGTAAGGGATTTTTTTTTCTCATTACTTTTTGAAAGTATATGTTTTTATGTGTTTACATGTTTTGTATGACAGTCAGCTGTAATTATACTGAACAATATACAGAAGTGTGATGGACTAAACATGACTAAACAAGTGGATACTATCTTTTTGATCAGCTTTGTTTTGTCTGACTCGAGCATTCCAAAGCCTTATTTTCTCTACACTTGTCCTGGCCAAACAGTTTTATAAGTGCCTTCTGTGTCAGAACGCTGCATGCTCAACAAAGTTGTGATAACAACAATTCAAAGTATGTGGATGTGATGGGTGCTATGGTAAGGATATATGTACAAGACAAAAAAAAAAAAAAACTATTCCCTAAGTGTTCTTTATGTACAACCAAAGATCAAAAGTGCAAGAATAAAGATCAGTAAGTGAGAGCCAGTGAGAGGTTTCTTTGCTTATGGCATGACTGGGCTAGAGTAATGTTGTTTTGGTGTGTGAGTCTAGGTGCATAGAGAAAGCTCTGACAAGCCAGTTGAGGACAGGGTTTGTAAAAAAAAAAAAAAAGTTTTGTTATTGTTATTTGAATGCTTTGTGTCCAATTTAGAGAAAGAGAGAGAGAGCTGGGGCCCTTGCACAGATTATGCTTTTGGTGGTTTTTTTCCAAATGAAACACAGATTTAGTGAGACAAGAGAGCGAGCCCTAAGGAACTTCCTGTTGGGAGATAAAAGCCCCGGCCAATCAGCAGAGACCATTTATATGCTGCCCGACCACATGAAAGAGACAGATTGGTAGACCTATCTGTGTTTGTGCTGTAATTTTAGCCTCCAATAAAGAATGAGAGAGCTGCTCACAAGCATGCACAGAGGGGAATGATTGTGAATGTGCTCTGTAAGATTCAGTGTAGTCAGAGACAGCATGTATGTATGTGTTAAGGAGAGTGTGCATTGGGTGTGTGTGTGTGTTGTGTATGACTAGTCTGGGAAGGGGCCTGTTCTTACCGGAACAGTCTGTTGGGGGTCTGGAGGTGGTTCAGCCAATGAAAAGGAAGCCAAGCAGAGAAAGATGATTCAATGTGTAGTCTATTCCAGAAAGCAATGAGCTTCCTAAGAACATGCTGCAGACAAGATGATTAGACAGCACCCAAAGCCACATTGCGTCAAGTCATTTTAGTTCCCCTTTCAGAGTCAGCAACAACCCTTACTACGGCATGTGTGTATGGCTGTGCAACCTCGTCCACAGACTTGGAGTTTACTCTGCACACTTGTTGTTGCTGGCTGGAGCCGGTGTGTGGTGAACAAGACAGTCCTCCTTTTTAAGCTGCAGATCAACCACACATAAACACACTTGCTTATCCTCTTTGGACACTGCACTCACTTTCTTTTTGTGCTTGTAATTTGGACCAGACAGAGCGTTACAAGTTGTTGCAACATTGCATTGTAGCAGCAGCTGCATTAAAGTCAAAAATCAAATCAAAGTGTGAGATATATAATAGCAAACCACAGAAATTAGAATATAGAAACAACTGTAAAACAACAAATAGACGTATGGGGATAAATAGTATCTTCATCTAGCAACCAAATATTTGAAGATAGACCTGCAAGGATGTTTACAGTCACCTCAATCACCTGATTTCTTTCCAGAACATATGTGCATCATTATCTACCTATTTTACAGATGCTGACATGAGGTAACGCCGGAGCAGAATGTGACCGTTCAGAAAGGATTTCCATTACCCAGTTTCCCCATGGGATCACTGAAGTTGCATCATTAAGTGTATATATCACATGCCGGCCATAGTATGATTAGGTCAGGTGCACTGGAACAAATTAGATTGTGCAAGCGGGGAAACCAAATACACATGATAGCAGGAATTAGTTTGTACCTAGTTGTAGTGTTTTATTTGGCATCCAGTAAAATGGGAATAGGGAGAGCTGGATAAGAATGGCCAACATCTTCCTGTAGGCCGCTATAGCCATGAGGTCAGCAATATCCAGTGACACAAGTGGATGAGAAGATGTGTCTGTGTGTGTGTGTGTGTGTGTGTTGAGGGCAAGACGACGCAGGCTGTCAGACTAACTGGGGGACCCACAGTAAAAAAGGAGTGGAAGGGCTAATGTTGAACAGCTGCAGTGCTGGGACATAAATCTAGCACTTCTGAGAGGAAAGGAGTCAAACACAAACACACACACACTCTCACACACACACTCACACACCCCCGGAGATTTCCACAAAAGTGTTGTCCTGTCCACGTGTCGGTGCCTGTGGAAAAACACTAGTTAAGTACACAGCCAAAATGGAGACAGTACACAACAGCACCGTGCATGGTATAAACAAGCAGACAATCCAGCTTTCAATTTGATACTGAAAGTTCTGTAGCCATGGTGACTATTGAATGTTTGGGAGTGACTCACGGCTGTAGTGGATGCTGACAAATAGGGAAAGAACAGAGTTATCCACATTTACCCTAAAGGCGTCTTTTTTTTTTTAGCGTAGCATTCAAAAAGGTTCCTCTTTATGACATCACCCAGTTTACTGATCTCATGTGCATTCGTGTTTGTCAGCTGTAATTGCGTCTACTAACTCCCTTTTCTTTCCACACGTGTACATCAAAACAAAGACTGTAATGGTTAATAACATGAGTCTGGAGGCCATCTTACCTGGTAACACCATAAGAAGGGTGTGGGCACCATTAAAGTAATGTTGTTTTTCTCTTTCCTTTGCCAGCCTAGACTTTGAACAGAACAGGGAAGAAAGCATCGTAGAGAGCCTAAAGAAAGCCAGACAGCTTGGTATAAGGGCATTCAAACACATAAAGAGCCGGAAACTACTCTGGCGTGCCAACTATGTAATATTTACTTTGGCCACTCAACCAAAGAGATATTTCCTGCATGTTCTCTCCCACCCTTCTGCAGGGAACCAACCGTCCAACAGTCATAACCCCTCCAAATGGTTTCTGTGGCCCTCCCTGAAAGAACAGCATCATACATATTGCTGCCATGGACTGATGTCAATTAGCGGAAGAGCTGATATAGAATTCCCTGCCAAAAAAATCTGAAATTGAGTTCTGAAGTCCAAATGGATCACAATGACAGGACTGTGAGTCATGGCTGTGATTAAATCACTGGTGAGATTACCAGAGGGACGCAGCTCGAATAGCTGTCTCTCTCAGTAAGAATTCAGAATATTTTGTGATACTGTATCAATCCCCATTGGGAAAAGGCATCTTTTTTTTTCCCCTTTTCATACTCTCAGACCGTCACACCCACCCCTTTCACCACAGGGAAGTCAGAGCACAGTGACTGAACCTCCAGGCCTTCCAGACACTCCATATGATTCCTACACCATCCTGCTGCTTCGGATTGTATTATTGATAATTATTATTATTGGAATTATTATGCTTGTTCTTTTTGGCTTTCCTGGATCCTAGGGGATAGGAATAGGGATTCATATAAACACACACTTCAAAATGATACCTCATAATTTCTAACATGTACAGTCTTGTTCTTTAGCTGAAGCAGAAACACCAACCTCAGCACAGTTTGCTGAATCAGGTGTGGGTTTTCAGGGTGGATCATTCCCAATGAAACTACTCCCCTTCTACCTAAGGTCTGTTTTCCTTCCTGCTGTAAGACTGCCCTCTACAAACTGCTCCTCCATACACACACACACACACACACACACACACACACACAGACACATACACACACACACACTCACACCACAACGCTGTTAACCACACTTTCATCAAAGACTGCTGAGATGCACATTCCACTGCAGAAAGACAGGGAGAGAGGGGCTGGGAAAACAGATGGATAGAAACTTGAAGAACAAGTGAATGAGTGATGGATGAAGCAAGAGGTCAGTGTTTGCCTCGTCGACATTTCCCAGGAGGAACTGATATCACCGATGACATAATTTCCTGTCGTTTTAGGCATGAATTGGTACAGTGTTTCAGGCATGCAGGGCTTTAGTTTGCCTCTGACTCTGATCCATGGTCAGTTTCTAGTTTCCAAACATGGTCTTTAAGGCCGTGATTTGGGGGGATACACTGTTTCCACATCTGTTTCAGCTGCTTTTGCCCAGACTATAGTTCTGAATGGGCATAGTGTTCCAGTGTTGTGTGAGGACAACGCAGCCAGTGGTGGGAAGTGATGATAGCTATTTATAGAACCCTGAAAATACCACAGCTTCCTTTTCTCTGCCAGTCACTGACAGACGGTGAGAATGTTTCAGAGTGAAAAAAGCATTAAAAGTAGGAGTCTGTTCAGGAAGCACACTAAATCAGAGCAGGGACAGAAGAAGAAATTAGGAGAGAATGTGAGAAAGAAAGACAGAAAGACAGAAAGAAAGAAAGAAAGAAAAAGAAAGAAAGAAAGAAAGAGGTTAGGTCTTGTAGTCACTGCAAGGATGTATTCACTCATTTCCCATCTGCCATTTCTGATTCCTGGCTATACACCCTGTAATGCCAGGCTACCGTTATGTCATTCACTATTTGTAATTTTTACCTCACTAAAAGCTTGAAAAATAGGATTGCAAATGAGAGTTCATTTTCCCATGTGCAAAATCCAGGGTGCTACGGCTTTGTCAAAGAGGGAAAAACTTTACCGGTGTTGTAGTGCGATGTATGTGGACACACACTGGGAAGTACAACAAACAGTCCCTTCAAACATGGATCATGATGTGCAAGATAATTAACCACAGCTCCAAAACAATTCCCAGCAACACTCCGCCTGCGGCCAGTTTTCACATACAGAAGCCCATACACACTCCATGTTGCATTTCACTTAAATATTAAACACAGCAAATTTCAAAGCATAATCCCCCCTAATTGTAGCCATATTTCCTAAAAATGTTCAGTTTTTCAAAGCAGCCTATTTCTCATTTCTAAGACCACATTAATGGAAAGACCAGGCATCTGTGTAATCTTTAATGTATGACACCTTTCACAATGCATGGCCAAAACAATACATTCAGAACAATGTATAACAGTTGAGTGGCAAGAGCAATAAAAAAAAAAAAATCAGAATGAAAACTGGAGTAAAAAAAAAAAAAAAAAAAAAAACAGGCATTAGATGCTACTGAGTGATGGCAAACAAAGTTTCTTTTTGATTTCATGGCACTGCTTGAATAGAAAATACATACATTCATACTTTCTTAAGGACAATACAAACTATAGCTTATTTTTTTAAACATCTGTCCCATCATAGCTGTCAAATTTCAGTGACATAAGTGAGGCATACTCAGCACTGCTAAGACTGTAAATAATGACGGCATATCCCCACTAGGAGGCACACAATGGCTGCACAAAATATGCACTTGACTATTTCAAATTGAAGTGCATAAGTTGTGCAAAACTTTAAATGTAGTGCTCATATTTGTTTCTTTAACACATCCAGTAACTGGCATACTGTTCCTTTGTCCATCCCTGGGTCTAATCTGGAAAAAGGCTTTGACAAAGACGTTGAATTTGATAAAGAATGTGCTTCGTACTCTCCTTCATAAGCCCATAATACGGTCAAGGACATTATACAGAAGTCAGAGGTAGGACAAATATAGTGATGACAGATTCAAGTTCTCCTGCCAGTGCTTTTCAAATCAGCAACTGAACATTATAAAGTGCTCTGCAAATGGCTTGATGCAGCTCAGTCTCCATTTGCTACAGATGCTTGATACCTTAAACAGTGAAATCTGAAATGACACCTTGACAGCAGCTCAACAGCAGAAATTCAGCAGCTGAGTTGATACTTTTAACCAAAGCCAAATAAGGAACCATGATATATAGTATGATTTTAAATGAAGTTTTAAGCACTCAATACCGCAAACTTTCTGTGGTTAACCACAGTATATGATGGCTACTACAACACCAAAATGTTAGATGTAGACTGTAGGGAAAATTATTATAAATGCCTGTAAAATCTGTATTCATACACCAGTGGTTTGGGTACTGGATGCCAACAGGGTTGCTGGCAGCAATTTTAAACTGTATACATATAATTCTGTGTTCAGTAAGAAAACTACCACTGTCTAACAATTTGGCTGGGATTTAGTAATGGGAAGTTAGAGTTCAGACATTAGTCCCTTACAGATTTGAAGAAACACAAACTGCATAAGAGATCACAAACGTATTGATTAGGTGCCAAGCAGCATCAGCAGGAGGCCTGATGTTCTCACAGAGGCTAATTGAGGCTTCTCTCGTCGTATTTTTTGCCTTGTCAGACACTGACGATGTTAATTTGCTATCCATTTCCCTGTCCTTCAACAATCTTGTCTCCATATGAAACATTATATCTAATCCTTTAATTAGACATAATGTAATGTAATTAGATGTTTAGTAATAGCCAGCAGTGACAACACACCTGTGCCCACTGTAAACTCCAGGTAAGACATGCATTCTGGGAGCAAGGCAGCATCTGGTATCATCCTCTTCATCCTTTTTCGACTCCTCCTCTGCTCGAGTCCCTCTCTTGCTACCACCAGGTGAAGAAGGGTTTTCTGCTCTGGAAGCTTTGTGTGTAGGACTCGTTGGCTCTCTGCGGGGCCCTGGCTGTCTCCACAATGACCGGGGGCATCTGCACCAGCTGGAAGGGCATCTTTGCCTCTTTCAGCGCTTGGCACAAGTTCAGGATCTTAAAAACACAGAGACAGTTTGTAGACATGAATACATTCTGCAGAGCAAAGTGGTGCTGCACTGTCCCGTGTCCCTCCAGCAGGGTTCACTTACCTGTCCTCGCATCACTGATAGCTGCTTATGGAACTGTCCCCGGTCAAAGCCTGGGTCCCTCTGCAACACACCAAACACTTTTAACACACATCACTTCTCCCACATCATCCACCTCTACTTGCTCTAATATCCTGCTGCCTTGCAAAAAAAACTTCTCTCCACTAGTGTTTAAGGGACTAGTATTTCCCTCAGAACTAGGCATGTAACAATTCATCCACTGCATTGATGCATCGCTTATAAGTTCTACTGCATCAATTTGCTACAAGAAATAAATGGAATGAATCGCTCTGGCTTTGGCTTGAATCAATATGAAATATTTTGAATCAAATCACTCATGATTCATAAAGAAAAAAAACTGAATTTGTGAATCAGAAGAAATTAATAGTTTTACATCATTGCATGCGTTTAGTTGAGATAAATCTAATTTTATCGTTCCAAAAAAAAAAAAAAAAAAAAAAAATCATTTAAACTGCCAACAAGTGAATCATAAATTGAATTGAATCTCTGTTGCGCCAAAGATTCACACCTCGAATCAGGACACATTGCATTACACTGTTACACTTGAAGACTTAATTTGCAAAAACAGATCATTTCTTGTATTCATTTCTATAAGCCATGTTTTTTCCCATTTAATATCAATTTTAAAAAATCACGCTAGTATGATAATGAATAGATGATATTGGCTTTTGTGACAATGTTTCAGATTCAGAAGATACATTATGTGAAGCATTACATACAACAGTCAGTTGCTTTTGGTTTTTTTTTGTTTGTTTGTTTGTTTCTAGGTTTGGTTTTAATCTATTTTTGCAAATAAACTCTTCATTTGTTGTCAGGGTGCTGTGCCTTTGATTCTGGTCTGGCTTATTACTGCTGTTGCAAAATCTAGTCCTAAAAAGTTTAATAACGTTGAAATCATTTCAGTGCTCCATTTTGGTTTATAGGTATTGTTGCTGCAGTAAGCTGTAATCTCTCATGTTAATGATTAATACAATTAAAGTGAGAAAATAAAACAAATTCCACCCTTTTATAATATTAATAAAGTATCCCAGTGGTTGTGTCCTGACCTTAAAGAGCTCATAGAGATCTTCCTCCAGGTCTCTGATGAAGTTGGGGTCGCTGAGTTTTGGAAGCACCAGGTCTCTGATCTCCTGAGAAAAGGGAACCTTGGCTTGAGGCAGCCAAGCCCAGTAGAACGGATCTACAAGAGAGAAGAACAAAATGACATCTAGATGCAGAAAAATCTTTGGTGGTTTATTTGACTAACTACTACTTGATCAGTCTATGAGGATGTGTGTGTGTGTGTGTGTCTGTGTGTGTGTGTGTGTGTGTGTGTGTGTGTGTGTGTGTGTGTGTGTGTGTGTGTGTGTGTGTGTGTGTGTGTGTGTGTGGGATGACTTACAGGCTCTCCAGGAGTCTGGGTGTTTGAGGGGGAAAGCCAGGCCATTGTCTATGGCTGCAATTTTAATAATGGGATCCTTCACCATCTCCCAGTCTGTATCCTGCACACACACACAAACAAAACACATTCACACAATGTGAAGCCACAAACTGGGAGTTTGTACCAGCAGATCAACGTGTATAACAAGTTAAGTCTCAAAATGGGAAAGAGAAGTTGACTAAGCAAGCTAGAGGAGCTATGGATTATAGACCAAAACAATCAAATTTAAAAAGAACAGATTGACTTTTTTCCTTAATATTTCAAAAATGATTATAATGGATGTTTTTTCTGTGGTATTTGGATTTCTTTTTCAGAGCTTAAAGCAAAACTGAACTTTGGTAGTGTCAGGATATACAGTTATCTGAGTGCAATATGAGCCCACATGCTGGCAAAACATCCTCATTAGTTTCTCAGCGCTCCCCGGATACTACTTTGTTTATGTACAAAAAAAGGGTTTTCTCTTTGAACTGTGTTGCTAAGCTTATGGACGTGAATAGAGAGGCACAAATAGAGTATTCTGGATTAGCAGCCTAGGGGAGCACGGAACAACAAATGAGGATATTTCGCAACCATGTGGAGTCATATCATACACAGGGAACTATACAGGCCAACATTCAACCAAAGTTCAATTCTGCTTTAAAATGCTTTGTATGTTATGTTTGAGTGGACTGATACTTTAGGTGGAGGGCTGAAATCTGGAAAAAAGCAATACCCACTGAAATGTCAATACACTGTATTTACAACCGTGCGGCCCTTTCTGCAAAACACCAATCATGTGTTGCTGCTGTTTACTCACAAAAATCCCTCCAGTGTCCATTGGATAGTCATATTTTATTAGCCAGTTGTCATTTCCTCTGTCTGTAAGCAGAAAATCCAATTTAGGATATGACTGACAATCTTCAAGTGTTATCTATGGAGTCTGTGTGTATTCATAGCTACCAACCTGTGTTCCTAATGATGTAATCGAGGACCACCAGTCGCTCAAACTTTAGCTGTAGCTGTCGATTGGTCTTCGGAGGTAGAGGATCAGCTTCAAACCGTCTCAGCCAATAATCTGCATCTTTGTAGCCTTCAACAAATAACTGAAACGAGCCTACCTACATTGTGTGGGTAGAGAGAGGGAAAAACACATTTTATGCATGAAGTGCACTCTTTTGCACTGAACACATAATCCCAGTAATCCCCATCTTAAGAATGACACATCCTCCTGCAGCAGAACACGTCATTTCAACATAGGATGCTGGCATGAGCACTTTGATGCTCAAAAGAGCTGGGTTGTGGTTTTACCTTAGGGGGTAGGCCTATTCTGTGGAAGCACTGGCCTACTTTGGGCACCTTCTCCAGAGCTAGTCTCTTCCCCCGAGATTTTACTCTGTCTATGGCATTATAATTGAATGTTTCACTGGCCAGATACACAACCTGGACATGGGAAAGAAGAGAAGGAAAGGCTGGATGAGTACAAATAAAGAGAGGAAAGGGACACAAATGAAAACAAAAAGGAGAGAATCTGGATATTGTGTGATATAATGAGCGACTCTCTTATCAGGAACATCTTTAAGTATCTCTACCATAGAAAATGAATAAATTTCTATGGTCCCTACCTTGGTTTTTGGGACTACATTAAGACCAAGTTTCTGATCCACCAGGCTTGCCCCCACTTCCGACAGGTAGCCCTGGTTGAGCACCAGACAGTCACGACCGAAGCAGCAGGGACAGCACAGTTTTTGGAGCCATTTGGTCCACTTGGGGTTTAGCTGGCCATAGGGCTCCTCATTCTTAGGCTTAAATACACCAATTATTTTCTGCAAAAAAAAAAAGAAGAAAAAGAAATCTGCTGATGGAATAACATGTACAGTTGTCTCACGGCTGTAAATTGTCTCATGACTGCTTGAACCTGTTAACATTCTTGTTGATTGATAACAGTGTCCCTATAAGGTACGCAGCACATTCCAGAAAGTCAAGATACCACTGATGCGCCATCCTCAACTCTTCTATCAAAGGAGCTAATTCATGAGCAAAGCAGATGTCTGCAACTAACAAAGTTAACTGGAATGGTTTTGCAACTTATTTATGTCAATCAGATTATCTTAACTGTCCTCACATGATTGACTGTGTAGTAAACTATTCTAGGGCAGAGACTGGGATTGGTGTTTATGCCCTCCAAAGCAAGTCTAATTGGCTAGTGTGCTGCCCGGTAACAAAGTTACATCTTGTGCTTTTTAATAACTGTATAATCAGCATAACAGTGTATATACTGTTACCATTGAGTCTGCTGAGCTGAGAGGAATACAGCTAGCGAATGTATGTCGTTTCAGGTGACTATCGTCATAACTTGAACATCTGAATTATCCTCAATTCTTTTATCACCTTATATGTGCTGGGAACCAATGTTGAGCAATTTTAGTGAAAAAAACAAGTCACATTTAACCATCCAAACAGCCAAGACACATGACTTCTCAGATGTTATGCCATCTATTCTGAAATACACAGCCACAGTAAAAAATCAATTGGTTTCCAAGTGGTGAGAGAAGCCCTCTCAGCAGGTCTGTGGGAGATCTCACAGATGTGTGTGTGATGCAGATTGTGTCTCCACTGAGTCTGCTCTCAGTAGGTTTTTCCTATGGGCTGACTGTGCAACAGTAGTATACCATCACTGCCCTGCCTACCATGTTAATATGAGTTTAAGCTTCGAGCAGCATCAAAACAACCAAGCAACCAGCCTACCAAAGCAGTACTGATGATTATGTGTGGGGGTCACATTTGCTGCTTTACGATGGCAATCCCACCATCTGTGTAGATCAAGGTGACTGCCTTTAGGAGACCTGTCAGTGTGATCATGTGTTAAGATGACAGCCCCAGGAAACAGGTTAAACACTGTCAGGAAAGCAGCAACAGCTGAGTGAGGTAGGCAGCAGCAGCAGGTTGGCAAAGGCAGCCCTGCCAAGTCTGGTACACAATGAAGTAAGACTGAAGTAATCACAGTACATCATGCTACAAGTCAACCCATCAGTTATCATAAAGTGACATTACTAGCATGTGGACACCTGTGTCTCACCCCTTGAGAGTCTTTGACAAAGTAGCTGCCACTTGATCCCTGGTAAATTCTCTCCGGAAAGATTTCCTCCTCGATGGCTTTTTCTGCCCTCCTCACGATTTCTCTGAACTCGGGATCATCGGGGAACTCGTTCCTGTGATACTGAGAAGTCCCTCTGCTCCGGTCCAGCAGCGGCTGTCTCTCCCGGTCGTTGCCGGGGCTCCCAGCCGACACGCGAACCACCGAACCCGGTGTGGCGTTTGCCCTGAAGCCGCCACGGGGGCTGGAGGCTTCGCTGTGGCAGAAGCTGCAGTCTGTTGAATCCTGGAGAGGAGAGACGAGCGGGCTTGTTTCTTCCATGCCCGAGGCGGCTCGGGAAACGCAGGTAAATGCCAAAGGAAAGAGATAGCAGCCAGCATGCAGGACTCTGAACTCCTCTAACAGAAACACGATAATCACAATCTTCCGCATACAGACCCCGCCCACTCAGAATACACGAGCAGCTATTGGCCAATAAGCTCCCTGCCTCCGCGACGCCCCGCCTTCTTTTATGGAGCGGATGGAAGAGGATGATTCACAGTCTTGGAAAGGGCTGTAGCATCACCCATTCAATTTAAGCGACAAAAATGCCTGTCTGAGCTGAAACATAAGCCCATAATGTGAGTTTTTATTTTGCTCTTCACTGCTGTTTCAAACGCCCATAATTCTAATTTTGGTCATTTGATTAATTGTTGGATTCATACATGCTACAGGCTAACACGTGGAATTAAAAAAATATATGAGTCATTCCATGAGAATGGTTAGAATTGATATTTTCACATTTTTAACCAAAATGTATTATTCCTATGTATATCCCACATCATTAAGGATATATTTAACTATCAGAAGAACACTTTTTTCCCATCTCAGGCATTAGTTTTCTTTTATTGTTCAACATTATTTCAAGATGTGGTCACTGTAATTCTTCAACCCCGTTATGTACACTATGGAGGCTCTCTGAATATTATCATAAAATGTATTTCTAAAGAAATCAATATTTTTACATTAACCAGATGTCCCCCATACTAATTCAATAATTTTAAATAGAAAAATTACATAAAATCACACATTTTTGCTCTCTTAAACCCTGAAATGTAACTAATAAGTGAAAGCACTCCTGTCATTTTTCATCAAAAATTTAGTTTAACTGAAGAATTGTAATCAAAATCAATGATCATATGATAGCTCTCAATATTTTAGACAAAAGTCAAAAACATAAAATTATTTTTTCAACGTTTTTAGAAAATAATATATGAAAATGTAGGTGTGACGGGGATGAGACTACCATAACGGGGTTGAAGATGGTAACGGGGTTGAAGGGACAAATACAGCTGTACATATAAATAGTTGTTTACTCTCAAATTCAATGTATAGGACTTTCCATTAGCATTATATTTCATTTTGTAACCATAGGAAGGACACCAGATACAAATTGCAGTTGAATTGAGTTTTATTAATCTAAAGTAAAAACAACCACAACAGCATATTAACAACTAACAGTCACTGTAAAGTGAAATTGCTCGGATGTAAAATAATGTGTATTGTTTGTGTGTGTGTGTGTGTGTGTGTGTGTGCGCGCACGTGTATGTATATGTATGTGCTTGTGCGTTTGTGTGCATGTGTGTGTGTGTGTGTGTTTGTGTGTGTCTAGGCATAAGAGAGCCTCATGAGAGGTGTGTTAAAAGTCACCTCGTCCTTGTTGCTATCTGACAGTAATACTCCAAGCTGTCAGAATGCGTTCTCCCTGCTGTAATGGTCAATTTTAATAATATAAAGCTGAAAATCACAGGACTTACCTGTTGTGGGCAAACTAATCAGCAGTATGAATTTGAGAGTTGTGTGAGCCTGGTTTCATATTGAACAGAGGGGGAACTGTATCTGACAGTAATACTCCAAGCTGTCAGGATGCGTTCCCCTGCTGTAATGGCCTATTTTAATGATATCATGCTGAAAATCACAGGACTTTTACTTGTTGTGGGCAAACTAATCAGCAGTATGAATTTGAGAGTTGTGTGAGCTTGGTTTCATATTGAACAGAGGAGGAACAGTATCTGACAGTAATACCCCTTATGGAAAGAAAATATATTTACCAATATATTAAATGAGATATATGGTAATGTAGAATATATTATATTTAATATATGAACAACAATGTATAGAAATATATTATATATTTGAAAATGTCTTAGTAATAAATGGTATAATATATAGGTGAATCATATATTTTGCATATATTTATATATTGCATCAATATATTGTAATATATGTCAATATATGGAATAATACAGCAGTAATTGCACATTTCAGATATTGCAAATATACAATAGAAACATATGTGTTCATTTCCCATAATACATTGATTTTTATATGTATAAAAATCCTCCATAATGTATTTAGATTTATGTGATGAACACTGGGTTAATATATTTATAAATACATGATCTGTGGCATTCCAATTATATGGGAACATGTATTGGAAATATATGTACAATTACAGCTGCTGCGCAGTGATGGGTCGGGTCCAGGCATTTTTAGGAAGGTGCTGCTCAGTGATCAGTCACACTCAGGCAATTTGGAGCACATGATTAAGACATTCACATTACAATGTGGATTCTGCACCAGTTGAGGCTCGAACCTGCAACCTCCGGAACCAAAGACCGCTCTGAGCTAATTGGCAAGTAGCAACTCAACAGCAGCTTGACAAACTGACTAAGCCATTCACTATTGTGTAGGAAAGCAACCATCCGTGCATGGAAAGCCAGATTCATTTCATTTAGCAGTGGTGCCCCATGCAGATGAAAAAACAGCCTAGGTTCTTGTTAAGATGTTTGGTTTCAGGTAGCCCGAAGGCACCATGCAACATCTGCAGGCTCAACAGTGCATCTCTTACTTATAATACACAACACAGCTCAAGCTGAAAATCACAGGACCTTTACCTGTTGTGGGCAAACTAATCAGCAGTATGAATTTGAGAGTTGTGTGAGCCTGGTTTCATACTGAACAGAGGGGGAACTGTATCTGACAGTAATACTCCAAGCTGTCAGGATGTGTTCCCCCTGCTGTAATGGTCTATTTGGTCTATTATATGTAATATTCTTTATAACACTTGCTTCTAACACATTCATAATACATATGCATTAACATCAAAACACACCGAAGGCAGAAAGATGAAAACAAAGCTAATTCATGTAATTTTGCATTAACAGTTCATGTTATAGTCAGAGCTGCTGTTTATCAATGAAAGTTGTGTCTTGCCATTTTCTGCAGAGAAGGCCCACATGACTTGGTTGTTGTCAAGAAATGAGAAATATAGTCATTGTAATGATACAAAAAGTAAAAATTAAGATAAATTAGAAACGGCATATAGGATAAAATACAGATCCTTTGCCCCATTGCATTAAAAGTTGCTGGCTGACAGTACTGATGTGTGCAACAAGTTGATTGCTGGCTTGCGATTATGGCTCACCATCTCTCGCTGCTCCTTCGCCTCTGGTTTCCATACTCACACATCATGACTGAAGAAGAATAAGGGTCAAACTAACAAATTAATGGACAATGAAAAAGTCAATAGCCTACAGTGCAATGTATGAAGGTCAGGGGACAGTGACTGTCCCGGTTACTGACGCCCACCACTGCCATTGGTGGAGAAACAAAAGAGAAATTGCTTGGGCGGATTGTCATTGGATGAGAAAACCAGGAAGCGAGGCAGTAACCAATCCACAGGACAAAAACTCCTCACCGGGTTTGACAGAGAAGCTGCAGCCTGGTCGCTTGTGGTGGAGAGTTTCCCCTGGCCATCCACCGCTCATTATTCTCATAGCTGGTTAACTGATTTTTTTCCTCCTTCCACATTAAAGCAAAAGACCCTGACGGATTTTCGCCATGGCTGCCTACAAGCTGGTTTTAATTCGCCACGGAGAGAGCAACTGGAACCAGGAGAATCGCTTCTGCGGCTGGTTTGATGCTGATTTGAGCGAAACCGGGGAGAAGGAGGCGAGGCGAGGAGGGCAGGCTCTGAAAGGTGAGTACTGCCTTTTCTCACTTTATTATCGACTGTAAAATCTCTGGAATAATTCAAACCCTCTGAATGGTGCATCAGGTTGCGTAATCGCCTTTGCCCGCAGTCAGTGTACGGATGGGGGATCGTATCACTCCGGTCCGCCTTTCCGTCTCCACGTGACTGGCCGTTCACCGGACCGCCCCTGTTTTAATATGCCGACCAGTGAGCGGCGTTGAGAGAAACTGTCATGGGTTTCTGCAGGATGCGAGGACGTGCAGACCAGGACGTGATGCCTTGACGATGCACTTGTGTTGCTGTAGCCTATTCACATTGTGCAGCATGCAGTTTTTTTCTCATAGGAATTTCCCAGGGAGAGTGTACAGAGCCCTTACGTAATCCGGTCACCATGCCTTCCTGATCCAACACCAGGAATGCCTGGGTAATGGTATATTAAAACAAAAATCTTTTCTGAAACATAAGCATTTTGGGGTCCATGTTGGTATTTGGTGGTGTATTTTTCAAATTCCCTGACCAGATGCTGACATGACTATATTCCCTGCACTTACAATGGAAAGTCAGAAAGCAAGGGTTTCTTCTAGACTGCTTTATTGCAATGATCTTCCACAATTTTATTAGGAAAAAGGCAGAGATAATACACCCAATAGACCATAAGGTAATACAGCTATAAATCAAGCTGGATTCTGGATTAAAGGAAAATTCAATCTTTTGTTTTTACTACATTGTTGTTACTGCTATTGTTGTCTCCACAACTATACTTACAAAAAAATGCTGGTGAATGCAACAAGTTCAGGCACATTGTTATGGGGTTGTCAAAATGTATTCTGGGAAATGGAGGAAATCCCTAAATGAAGTGCGAGTGGAAAAGGCAGATTAAGAGAAAGTGGAGACACCAAATTTCATGCATTTAACATAACAGACTGATGATTTCTAAACATTAGAAGAGTATCCAAGGGTACTTTTTTTTTCTTTAAAAATCACATTCAGGTTATGCTGTTATTTTAACACTGGTTTCTTATGGTCTTTGAACCTTGCAGACGCTGGCTATGAGTTCGACATATGCTACACCTCTGTGCTGAAGCGAGCCATCCGAACCCTGTGGCTGGTGCTGGATGGCATCGACCAGATGTGGGTACCAGTGCACCGGACCTGGAGGCTCAACGAGCGCCATTACGGCGGCCTGACGGGGCTGAACAAGGCAGAGACAGCCGCCAAACACGGAGAGGCACAGGTGAAGATCTGGAGGCGCTCGTATGACATCCCTCCTCCCGTCATGGGCCCAGACCATGACTTCTACTCCATCATCAGCAAGGTAGGACACTGTCTCTGCTTCAGTAAGGCCTCTCATACTTAAGAAAGGGAGTTAGCATTGAACAGTTGGCCTGTGATGCAGTGATTATATACAAATTAAGCAACCTCATCAACTTTTACCCACAGGTGTAACAACGAGGAGGTATGTTTAAAACTGGCCTCTGTAGTTGTGCATGGAAATAAGCAGAAATTAGTACGTCTTGGGGATTCTGTGTTAAGGCATGGTGCAAATAAAACCTGGCAGCTGTTATACACACGGTCAAAGTGGTCCCTGTTAGCCTCAGCACTAATACTATTCTATGTTGTGTTCAAGATTAGTTAATATGTGACTGAGGAGATATACGTATTTTGGGTCCAAGTTCAAAGTTCAGTCAAGATGGTACCAACCTGATAAAAGTCTCCTTTCATAGACAGAGCCACTCACAAGTTGATTAGTTGTGAAATTGTATTAATGGAACAGAAAGTAGCTGGTTATTTAATGTGACTGTGTGAAATCAGACAGAGCTGTCATCCCATTGGTTTAAAGAGTCACTTTTTGGCACTCAAGTCAGGGCTTGCACATGAACCTGCATCAGGACTCTCTTTGAGATTTATTTTACATACTGAGACTGTCCTCTTTGTAGGATCGTCGTTATGCAGACCTGACTGAGGACCAGCTTCCCTCCTGTGAGAGTCTGAAAGACACCATTGCACGTGCGCTGCCCTTCTGGAACGAAGAGATCGCCCCTCAGATCAAACAGGGAAAGAGGGTGCTCATCGCTGCCCATGGAAACAGTCTGAGGGGCATCGTCAAGCACCTGGAGGGTAGGTGATGCTGTCAAACACAAATCCAGAGCTTATTCGAATTCTTAGGTCTTGCTTCTCATCACTGATTTAGTAGATGATACAATTCTACCCCTCTAGTATTTACCTTAAAGCCTCAGTTCCACCCAAATGTGAGAAGTTGATGGAGAAATATTTTTAAGGCAAGGGAGCAGTTAAATGTTTCCCAAAATAGTCCAGGGAAGAGTCATTCATTATTAGTGTTATACTGATATTTTTATTGTTAGATTTTTAGACAGTGCAGCCAGGTACATGAATGGATAAGTCTGAGCTAGAATAATTACTGGTTTCAATCTAGCTCTTATCAAATTGTGTGAGTGGTTGAATTTTTTTAGTCTTGTCTGTACCCACTTTTGTGATATTCAAAATTATCCTGTGTATTTTGAAAAGTAAAGGTTTCAACACAAGGTTTTTCCAGCCTGCCAATTTTATCTTTGGAAATACAGGTTTTCTTGCCTTATAATTTTGAAAACACCTCTCTGTTGTCATGACAGTGCTGTTTTTGGCATAAAGACGTGCACTGAGATCATTTGTTACAACATTGTTGGTCAGATTATTGTTTCATTTAATAACAAATAGGAATATTTATCCAAGGACAAGTCTTAGATAATTAGAGATTAAGATAATTTGCCAAAATATAATTTATGATTGTTGTTCTTACTGCAGCTTCACTGCCTCTGTTGGTAAAAGTTGTGCTCATCCAATGGCAACAAGTCTCTAACTGAGCAAGCTGCAAGCGCTCAGTGTCTACCCTCTCTCTCTATATATAATATATATCTGTATGTGTGCTGCCACCTGCAGGGATGTCAGAGGAGGCCATCATGGAGCTGAACCTGCCCACAGGCATCCCCATCTTGTACGAGCTGGACAAAAACCTGAAGCCCGTGAAGCCCATGCAGTTCCTGGGAGACGAGGAGACAGTACGCAAAGCCATGGAGGCCGTGGCTGCCCAGGGAAAGGCTAAGAAGTAGATCAAGGGAAAGCTCAAGCCCCACTCTGTGTATCATAGTGTTGGTTGTCCTGAACAACTGGTCTAGGATTGGTGTTTTTTTTACCTAAATCCTAATTTATTTTGGGCTGGTAATAAACCGGTGCATAACGACTGGTGTCAAAGGCAACCTCACTCTAGCAACACAGTGCAGGGACTATAGAGATTGAGCAGGGCCAGTAGGACTACAGCTCTCAAGAGATTGTAAATACCTTTTCCTAAAATGGCCCATTATAATTACAACTGTTTAGAAGGCATCAAAGAACTAATAAGTATAGGCTTTGCTGATATCAGTTTTGCTCATCAAACTGACTACTTGACCTCTTTGAGTACATAGGCCTTCTACTAATAGATTAGTTTTAATAAAGAAGAAAGTATTTTTTAATTTACTGTTATTTGTTTAATCAGACAACTAATGTGATACAATAGTCCATTTTAAGGATTAATTTATTTAACTCACTTTGTGATTTTTGTATGACAATTCGATTTTTTTAGCAGTTTATCATAAAAGGGACCAAGTCATTTTTCATTTGACATTCTAAGGCATCTCATTCATACGTTGCTTCAAGGCATGAATGCATGTTTGCAATCTCTTGAGACCTATAGCAAAGCAGTCCCTTTGTCTTACTTCCTCTGTCTATGATTGGCACTTGTACTGTGTGTCCTTATATGGTGTTGCCATCTGTGGTGTGTCTTGGAATCCATTTGCTCAGTGTTTTATTGAAGAAGCCTGTCTTTTTAGTGATACCGCATTGCTACTAGCATGCACTGTGTAAGTGTCAGCCCCATTATTTTGATAAGAATCCATCACTTTCACATAACCAAAATGAAACATGACTTTTCAGTATATGTAGTTAACACTGAATCAATCAAGTCCACTCTGACCACACTGGCCTGACTTAAAGTTTTGGTCTTATTGTATTGATGTGCCTCCAGAACCTCTTCCTACAGGAATTCCCACAGCTGGACCCACAATGACATACAGTTACATCAGTGGTCTAAGAATGTGTGAAAGCTGGATATGGGACGGTATGATGCTGTTGCCGTAATTTTCCAATTGGTATGATGTTTAGTTAAACCCATGTGTTGGTTAAATGTCTGCTGAAACCTGTGAAATAATAAATATGCAATGATGTGCAAATATGATGTGATTTCTGGATTAATTACTTTCTTGGTATTTTACTGACTACTTAATGTGACACCGGATCAATAGTTAAATTACGCTACAGTCAATAGATATAAATGTTATGTTTATTTTTAAATGTTAATGCCAAATCTTAAGTCAAACAGCCTACCTTGGCTCACAGGCTACTTATTGAAGGAATTGAGGTAGCCTTTCTGAGCTGATTGACCAATTTATATAAACATAAACTTTAAAGTATCAGGAGCCAATATAGTATCAGCTTAAGCAAATACTAATGATCAAAAACATTGTTTTCAGTAATAAATAGTTTTCAGTTGTGATTTCATAACATTTATGAAGAAAAGTCTTGCTCTCTGATCCCATCACTTATAAGGGAATGCCTTCATAATTTATCTTACATTGTTATTCCACAAAACCAGGCTATTTTCCCTAAAAGATCCAAATATTAGGCTATTAATTGTAGGAACAAAATGTACCAGCAGTACCAAATGATGCTAATCAGTGGCGACTGTATTTTCCTTGGTCATAAGAAGCAATGACCACAAAAAAAGGGCAATGGTAATTTTTTTTATCTGGAAAATGTCTACAATAAAATCCATGTCGGTGGACTACTCATTTAAATGGAAATAGTGGACTCCAGGTCCCACAATGCAGTTCGCTTTGACGCCAGCTGATGCGACTGGCTTGCTGCGGGCGGGATAAGTTTGTGTTCCAACACAACATTTTCTTGCTCAAGTCCGTTTTCAGCGCTGTTGTTGTTTAGTAGTAGCCAGCCGGCATGCCACAGACCCAAAATGAGAAAAACAACAGAAAATCAAGGAAACCGACAGTAAGACATTTTAAACGACGAGTTTGCTTTCCATTGCTAGGTTACAGGCGTTCCAGCTAGCTAACTAGCACGCTGCATTTCCTGGAACAACTAACTGCTCTGGCTAACGAATAATAGTCACTGTCGCTAAGATCACCCTGTTTATCCACAGGAGATGGGACCGGGTCGGTAAAGGTAGTTAACAGCACTGCATTGTTGTTATTAAACTAGCTCAATATAAAGCAAGTCATACCCGGGGTGTCCCTGCTAAGCTAATGCGACATTGCCAGTTGTGATGCTACAGTGGCTAGTTAGCTAGCAAACGTTATGCTAACCTCAGGCAGTAACGTCAGTTGTTATTATACGTCACGGATGTTTTAATTAATTGCTGTAAACTTTATCAGAATCTTTATCACCAAGATTCCCAGGAACAAATGCAAAAGATGTCTCGTCAAATCTTTGCTAACCATGCTAATAATCTAACAATGATGTTTAACATCGCTGCCCTGCCCCGGGCTTCAAAACAGTCAGGAACAAGCCTCCCCGTGTTGACACCTCGCGTCGTCTGATTGGTAGTCACCTAACTTTAGACTCGAATCAGCAGGTGTAGCAGGCTAACTGTAAAACCAGATCAAGGTGTGTCACAGCCCCGAAACACGTCCTTCTCTTGTACTTGCAAACTGCCAGTGGGGGACTGTAGCAGTGGTTATCCCTAAAATTGAAACAATTACCGATGCCCCCTTTCTCGCTTTTTTACAGAGGAATACTCCCAGATTATTTATCTCCGAGGAATAAAGGTGGGTTGAAATGTCAAACGCTGCATTGACGGTCTGTACATTGACAGGCGTAACATACTGCTGTAAGTAAACACGAGCATTTTAAACAAGTTCAGTCGCCTGGGAAAAATAACAGTGGGTATGGGAAGAAAGTGATCTGGCTTCTCACAAGAAGAATAAATAAATATGCACGATACAAGGAAGTTTATTGGTCATTATACAACAGGTTGAATAATGAAATTAAAGTGTGGTTCCCTCTTGATTGATTAATTGATTGTATAGAAAATAAAATTATTAAACATGAAGGAGTGCAGATGGTGCATTTAGTAGTCTCACAGCCTGCTCTGTAGTCCGGTGGTACGGCAGCGGATACTTCTGTATCTTTTGCCTGATGGCAGCGGGGTGAACAGGCTGTGGCTGGGGTGGGTGTTGTCTTTTAGTATCCTTTCTTCAATAACATAACAGTGAGAAGACCCATTGTTTCTGCTGCGCTGTAACAGGGGCCAGTCTCTCTCTTGACTAGATATTTCTACAGTTTATGAAACCCCCATTGAATTTGTTTGACATTACTGATGGTGGTGACAGCCAGCAGTCTTTGCGTTGTGTTTTGGTGATGGTGGTGGACTGACAGGTGGCGGTTAGCGTTAGTTCCTCCATTGAAGAGACACAGCTCCAATGCTGATTCAGTGATGATCTGTTTATTGCTTACAAGCACTTCAGGATCTGGGGGATAAAAGCCTGGTCTGAGTTAAAATATTCACCATAAAAGAATCAAAGGAAATTTACAATTCTAATTAATGGTTTCTGTGCCCAAGCTCAATAACCATTAACTGAAAAAGTTATAGGGCCAACAGTAAAACCTTGAACAGGGTCTAAGACTTCTTTTGCAAATCACACAAAGAGATAAAGAGACTACTGATAATGGTGGATCTGGTTACACATAGGTAATCACTCTGGATGTCAACACCATTACTGTCTCCTTCAGATAGGCTGTATATTAATATTTACAGCTTCTCATTTAACAGCCACAGAGTCACCTGGGGGATACAAGCTCGATCTAACTTGTTCCCCCAGTGATGGGCTTTTATAGCTGCATCGTTACCTTTGATACCGTTTAGCCTAGTATTAAATATAAAATAACAACAAAATATGTATACAACACAAATATATACACTTTATAACTATTAAAATAAATCACATATATGACAAGATTTTGTTCACAGACATAGTAAACATTTAAACCTCAAATTATGAATTTAATGTAACATGCCAGAAGCATATGTTACACTACCAAGATAGAAAGGATTACTGCAAGGTAAATTGCAGACAGTGTGCATGACTTAACAGGCAACACTGAGCCATTGCCTGTTGGGAAATCATTTGGGGGCATTTCAGTGCAGTTTGACGTGCAAAATAACATTTTTCATTGTTGCATTTATTGTTGATAAGTGGAAAATGGATACCTGCTATTTATCAGAAGGTCTGTTTTCTCTCCATATTTGGCAGATGGCCTGAAAATGCTACAAACATTTCATAGGACTTTGAATCAGAGGACATGGGTGACTTTTAATTCTTATGCTAGGTGTAGTATTTAAAAATGTTTGGGGATGGTTAGGTAAGTAGGAAGTTAATTTGCTGTCCTGCTCTTACTGAGCAGCACCAGACCAAATCTTATGTGATGCCACCCCCCTTGACCATAAGCAAAACACTTGAAAAATATGAGTAGTTTGGCGGGACCATACAAGCTAAGCAAATCAACATTCTTTACCAAGATAAATCCAACTACGAGAACAAATTTGTTCAACCCGATTCAAACATGACAACACAAAATATTCCAGAATCCATCAGCATGTTATACAATCATGTTTTCTTCTTAATTTCAGTGAAGGACTTCCCTCACCAGCGGTGCTCTCAGTCCCCGTCAGCTTCTTATATCAATGAGACTCCCATGCGGCCCTCTCAGGTTCCGAACCGGCAGCCACACCCCCTGCCCAGGAGAATGTTACCTCTGCAGAGCCCTGAGTTGTGCCATAGGGCTAGACCGGGTCCTCCGCAACACCCTCCTCAGCCCCCAGGACCAGTCAGTCCCCCTTTGATTGCTCTGAGCAGACCAGCTCACATCCATTCTCAGGCAAAAAGGACCCAGTCCAATCCTGTGACTTCCAAAGTGCTTCAGCCTTCATACCCTCGTTCCAGGAGGGATATAAGCAACTACTCCCCACCTGCTTCCATCAGGAGTGATCAACTGGCCAATCACAGAGACAGTTTACCCATCACAGGGAGGGGATATGAAGTAACGCAAAAACAGGAGTCAAGCAAGGTATCATTTTCCCTTTTTATCACATTGTATTTACTTTAGTGAAGTTTTTGTGTTGGTGAAGAAGTGGACTGGCCTATACTTTGTGCGTAACATAGTCCTGACTTGCCATGGTTCTAAGCATTTACTCTGTGTTAGGTTCAAACCCGTGACGTGAGAAACTCTGTACATGCTGTCCAGCTTCAGAGGCAGTCTGTGCCTCAGTCCCTCACCCCGAGGACAGGTCAGGAAGGTCGCCCTCTACACTCATCAGACTCAGAGTCCTGGGGACCAGCAAACAGCCAGTGGCGCCCATGGCGCCGCCAGTCCTCTCAGATTACCCAGTCTGCTAGCAGGAACAGTGGTTTACTTTCAGCGTCCATGTGCAGCCCTGAGGTAGCTTGCCAGGTAAAGTGTGTTTAATGATGCCGCTTGTTCATTTCAGGTTTGGTAATAGATGTTTAATTATCTGTCTCTTTAAAATGATCACTGTAAGTCAAATCAGACTAATGGGGCTCGTCTAATTTGGTGTTCTCAGTTGTGGTAGTATGTTTCTGAGAATACAAATACTGTTGGTTAGCTGACATGTCTAACATAATTTTTTAAAAGTATTTGTTAGCTGTGGTGTTCTTTAAGCCAGTTGACTGCCAACATGCTAATGTGTAAATCTTTCAAAGAACTAGTTCCACATTTTTGAAGAAATACATGGCACAGACATAGCACTCTCTGTGGTGGAATGCATGATTGTGCTGTCAAACGATCAGAGGCCAGTCCGTTTCTCAAGGAGTCAGTTCATTTCTTTCTTTCTTTTTTTTTTCAGGACCACAGTTCCCAACAACATAAACAAAGACCTTCAAATGAAAAGTTAATTCCAGGTAATACTTTCAAAGTTTTACCCTTATTTTGATGACTGTAACATATTTTGAATTTGTGTTTTGTTGTTCTTAGACATGAGCATAAAACATAACAAAAGTAAAAATGTCTGTCTACATAGGGCCCATTTGTTCATTTACATTAACTCATATGAAACAGTTCTGTGAATTAGGAATTACACTTTTGATGTACTGCTTCTACAGATTCTGACAACTGAAATATCGCTATACTCCCTCTCACTCTTAACCTCAAGAACTTCTACCGCTCACTGTTGCTCTTTATTTTCTATACTATGAATTCTGTTTCTTGCCCTTGTACAAAGGGCACAGGAATATTGCAGTGTTTGTTGCTGGTTGGTTGGTTGTAATTTCTTGTGTTCCATCAATTAAAATTACTCCTCCGCTGCATTTGTTAAATGTCATTAGTCGCAAGGATTAGAGCATCAGATAAAAGCCTTAAACAAAAAAATATAAACTAGAAGTATCCACAGACAAATAAGCCATTACTGTTACTAAACAGCACAAACAAAGATTATTTGTTGGACTTCATTGGACAGAAATTATTATGATACATATTTTTTTTCTTTCTCCTTCCATCCTTTCTTGTGTAAAAAAGGGAGGGAAATCATGTTGCATTTTCACAGACTCACTACATGTGGTTTTTGGTAGCAGATTATATAGCATTTAAGAAATTATTTGATACACAACTTTATTTTCACCTGCTATCCAAATAATTTCTAGCATCTATATTACAACATACCTGCAATAAACACTGACTATTGATAAATAAAAATTATTCCTGGTGTGATTTTCTCTCTTCTCCACCAGAGGGCTTGAACTGCTCATCTCTCAAGAGGCACAGGGAGTCTGAAAACTATGACAACAGGACTAAGAAACCATGTCTGCAGGACACAAGTTCTGTCCTAGCACAGACAACAAACTCTGCTGCTGGCAACTTACCCTGCCTGACACCGGTTTTTCGGCCTTCGTTGAGGCATTCATCAGACATGGAACTGTCACCCAAAACCATAGATGTCCATCTACGCTCAGAACCAGCGCCCGGCCAGTTAGCACCGTCGACACTGTCAACTCCACTCAAACCCAGCCACTTGTCATACTCATCATCCATGACTAATTTGGCCAGACAACCATTGTTAGGGGTAAAGACAGCGTATGTGAAACTCTCTCAGAATGATCAAACTGTGAGGCTGAAGGAGTTAAGATCACCTTCAAAACCAGCTGATGAAAGTGTGAAAAAAGGAAATGAGGACAAGAAGAAAGTTGATAGTTCACGTACTCTGTTAAACTCCATAAAACAGTTCTTAATAGAGCGTAGGGGGGTTCCACACAAGGACACGGGTAGCACCCATAATACACCATTGGACCACCAAACTGGTCATACTCAGCGTAGTACTCCAGTCTTACAGGTCAAGGATGATACCAGACCTAAGATAGAGGAGGGTGGAAGCTCCAACAGTAGGACTCTTCCTAAACCAGCCATTAAACCAAACTCTGAAAAGTCCAAAAACAGGAGTGCCCGTTCACGAAAGCCCCGAATAATTCCTGATGACATAAGTGATCTCTTCACCCCCGATCCCCTGACCTATGTAGTCAAACCATCAAAGACAAACATAGAACGGGGAGAAAACAAATCCCTGGCCAAAAGCAAGGGTTGTCCGTCCAGCACAGTGACCAGCTCCAGCACACAAAATTCAGACTCTACAGTACCGCATTCCCACTTTGCACACGATGTTAAAATCTCTTCCATTTCACCAGTACTTTATCCAGAAATATACACACCAACTGTAATATTGGAGCGGGTAAAACTTGAAAACATGTTTCCTTCCAAAGACACTGGACACAAAAACAGCTCTATCTCTTCTTCAGGCAGACGGATCAGTGCTGAGAATGTTAAAACTGATCAGAGTTGCAAATCATCTCTCAGCCCAAAGAATGTGAGAAAATGCACTTTTGAGGAAGACACTGCTACCTCCAAACACACACCAGCATCCCACTGCTCTTCCCCTGTGCCACTAGTCACGCAGGAAGGTGAAGGCAGTGGAAAGCAGGTGCATGAAGAAGATCCGTTGGATGTGGAGCTGGACCTCGACTTGAGCTTGGAGTTAGATTTGGATTTGACCCAGAGCTCCCAGAGCAGTGAGGACGAGCAGCTGCTGTCCTTGCAGGAGATGATGAAGCACTTCACTAAACCTCCAGTCACACCAGAGAAGGGCGCTCTCTCAGAGCCCAGTACACCTGGGCAACCCAGCTACCAGTCTAAACCTGTAAGCTGCAACCACTTAGGGTTTATTGCTGTATTCATGATTGTTGTATTATTGATGAATTAAGGATTCTCTTTAATTGTGTAGCCACTAACAGGATATGGTGTGTCCTGTTCAATTCTAAGGCAACCAATATATGCCATTTGATGGGCACCTTTATCTGAGGTGCATGAGTGCAGTGCATTTATATTTAGTACTGGTGCTCCTAATGAAATCAAACTCTTAACTGTGACAAAATTCCTGTCATGGTCAACTCTGGGCTATACTACCAATCAAAATCAACTTGTGTCTTTGTCTTGATCTGTTTTCTATAGCAGCCAGTGCAATCCACAACAAAACCATGCATCTACAGGAACAACCTGGATCAAATGCTTAAGGAAATAAACAGCAATAAGAGGTACTTTACTTAAGAGAATGACGTTCCAGTTGTACATCACTTTCATACTGGAGTAACAGCAAACAATGGTTTAACTTTGTGCATCTCTTTTTGTCTGTCAGATCTAAAGAAATTGAGGCAAAACTTATTACAGCCTGTGAAGAAGATCTGTTGAAAATAGCTGAAAACGAGGAGGCTCAGGACAACCAGGAGGATGATATCACCACCGAACAAAAGTAAGGAGACAGGCATGAACATATATTTACACATGCTTCCAAACTTTTCATTTGGATTCTGTCCTTGTATCTTCAGTTATCTTTACATCTCTGTTCATCTCTCTCAGAGAATTCCTGCAGCGCTTCTCTTTGATGTCCAGCGCAATCAGGGACCTACATCCAGGAGAGGAAGTATTCAAATTGGAGAACTTTGGTCGGATCTTCAACCAAAACATGCTGCAGCTCAGACAATGCCAGGTCAATCCTCAGGAGACAGCACAGAAAACACTACTTTGGTGAGCTGTGGTTATTTGTGTGCATTTGTGCATATACATGTGAGAGCCCAGACTGCCACAGGGGATGTGTTCAACTGCTAATGCTGTAGTGAATTGCGAGAAGTATACAAGATGTATACGCTGTTTTGCCAACCAGTGGGAGAGGAGCACTAACCTAGCTGAATGCACAGATCAGTAACAGGCATGTTTTTCCTACAAAACAAGCGGTGCTATTTTGGAGAATGAATTCCACTTATAATTGTCTACCTTCTGTTCCCCTGCCATCCACCAGGTCCAGCCCTGCTCAGTTGAGGTTACATGTCAGTATTGGATTGTTCCAGGAAGCTTATAACTCTTCCTCTCCCTGCCCAACTCAGGTTACCCGTTTCCTTTTTAAGGTAGGCCTCATACACCCCTGTAGCATGTTGGTAGATGTTTCTCCAGATGTCTGACACTGTGTTGATGATTCTTTGTTGCCTACTTCAGATGATGTCTGTCCACAATGAGAGGATGATCTGCGAACAGATACTACAGGCCCTGTGTCACATCGCCTGCACTGCAGCTTATCAGATTGGTCAGTGTCTGTGTTGTTTGGCAAGCCTTTTTGTGTTTTGTTACTTATAGCTATTAGAGGTAATGTGTGTTTTTTCTGTGCATGTTTCCTCAGTGAAAAATGAGAGCCAGCAGTTTGAAGTGTGGGTGCCCAGTGTGGCAGATGTGACACTGGTCCTGATGAATATGGGAGTTCCTTTCGTTACTCTGTTCCCCTTTGAAAACCTTCAGCCACCCTTCACAGAGGGAGATCTCTTGTAAGTAGTTTTCTTGCTAATGGGGTTCCTCTTTCTTTTGCTTGGTGTCTTGAAACATTCAGGTTAGGGCTATGCGATATATCAATATTATATTTGTATTGTGATAAGACACTGGATGTTGTCTCGGATTTTGGGATTTAAAATTTGTGACATAGCTAAAATAAGCTAAGTTAAAGGCTGCATTTCAGAGCTAGACTGTTCTAGCAGTTCTGTCATTTGCCTCTACCTGCTTGGTCATCATAGCTAAACTATTATTTGTTTATCAAAAATTGCTTTTGTGTAAACGTGTTATGAAAGCACCATTATCATCACAGCACAAACTCACTGGAAACTCATTTGCTGAAATTGAGCTTCAGGTGATTATTGTTGCACCACATGATGAAGCTCTCTGTCAATCCTCTGTACCCCTCTGTAAAAATAGTCTCTAAGTGACCACAGTGTGTTTCTCACTGAAAATTATTCATTGGAAGCATAGATGTGAATATAGTGATAACTTCCATTTTGCCAAAATACACTTAATACCTTTTATTAAATTGTCTTCACGGAAATATCATGAGTCTGAAGAGACTTGGAAGTAAACTGTATCTTGCCCGGTTTGGAGAGCATACACCTGCAAGGTGGTAACTCTAGCTTCTTTTTTTTTGTCTTTACTACCCAGCTCTAATTCAAAATTTGAAATAATAATGTTTTACTTGAATTAAGACTTTTAATTTCACCCGGTTGATTTTTTTGTGTGTGTAGGGAGGACATCCATTTTAGCAGTGAGCGTTGCTCTGGCAAAAAGGAACCATGCACTTTCCCTGAACACAACTGTACCTACATTCTCAAGGTGAGACATAATAGGAAATGGATGTCTGATAGGTCTGTGAATGAGTGTTTGACAGGGAAAGAGTTTTTTGGAGCATGCCTGCTCATTCAAGTCATTCACTGCTGGCTTATCCTCTTATCTCCTCCGTCCTCGTCTGCAGTACCTCTCTTACTGTATGGGCCTGTGTACACGGGCGTACAGCGACTATGAGCTGCTGCTGCTGCTGACCATGGTGAGCAGAGTGGGCCTGGACACGCAGCTCGCCCTCCAACCCAATATGGACCTGTGCGCTGTACAGCACAAAATCATCAACAACTTCAGGAACTGGGACACCATGGTCAGTTCAGACTTTTCTCTGCTTCCTCAATACTGAGCCTTACAGATGGATATGGAAAATATGATGGATTATAGTTTTTTAATTATGTTGTTGATGCTCTTTAACTCATAATATCATTGATTTTTTGAAGGCTACAGTAGAGTGGTGTTTTAAGTGTTTTTTGCTGTCTTTTGTGAATGTAATGTGTTTTATTTTGTTTTGTTTTTAACCCCTTATCTCTAGCTGCCCAAAATCTGTCTGGCCCTCACTGACCTGACAGATGACCACCACAACATGTGCTGGCTGGTTCAGCTGCTGCCTGACAACACTCGCGGAAAGTAAGAGCTCCTCTCTCTCTCTTTCTCTCTTGCTTTATCTCATCTCATCATCTTTCTCTGAGTTGCTCATCTCCATTTTTGTCTCTTACAATCAATGTTTTTTTTTTTTGTTTTTTTTTTTAATTCTTCAATTTTATTGTATTGATAATGGCAGCAATAAACCGATTGTATTTCTGTCTGTATAGGCGGCTGCGCAGACATCTCAGTCTGTCGATGATCTCTAAATTGTTAGATGGAAATTGCACTTACAAACCTTCTGGCGAGTTTCAGGTAAGGTGTTAGAGTGTAACCTGTGCATTTTAGGCAGTTTCTTTCAGATTCCAGTACTAACAGTGTGTTCAGTTACCTTGTCATGGTAATTTTATTGAGTCCCACTGAAGTTACTGTCATTGTGTAATAACTCTCTAAACGTAATATGCAATCAGTAGAGAAAGGCAGCACTCAACGAATGACCTCTTCATTGCAGGACAAATGAACTCTTAAACTCTTCATTACAGTAACTTAATACATCTTGGCAGCAAACACATGCTAACACGTTTCAGCTACTAGCCTTCTTCACACCATAAGAGATTTCTGATCCGTGTGTAATTCTAAGTCTTGCTGTTTGTGCTGCCCAGCTCTCTGACCTGCGGCCGTACCTGCCCCGTATGCAGCCATCCACCCTCCTCCACGGCCTGTTGAGTTCCTCCAGCAGGACACAGAAGGAGAAAGAAGAAGATCTGGCCACCCTAGATCAACAAGTATGAAAACAGTTAACCGCTGGAAACTTCAAAATAACTCAATCAAAACATTAATTTTTGATTTTTCTGCTCTGTTTTACATTGTTGCAATGTAAAATAATCCCACATTCACAGTATTTGAAATGGATTATATTTGCAGAATTTGCTAATTTTCTAATGTAAGTTTAATGCTGTTTATGATTTCAGACCTACTACCTCTGCTACAGCCTTCTGACCCTGGCAAATGAAGCATCCAATTTTCAATTCTTCCCAGGTCATCAGAAGGTACACTGTGCTCTAATTTTTTTCTCTTTCTTTTTCGCTATCAAGTCATGGAGCAGCGACCACTGCATAATGTTCATCTAATTTGGCCAGGGATTTTAAACATCTGAGGACAGTGATATCCTTTCCCCCATGCAAGCTGTGTTAATCCTTATTCTCTTGGCCCTCAGGAGCAGCTGCTGTTTCTGTGCTCTGAGCTGGAAACGCACGTCAAATGCGACATCAGAGAGAGTGAGAAGTGTTTGTACCGGAGCAAGGTGAGTAAAAGGTGCATCTTTTCAAGTAGGGCCGGAACGAATGGTAATTTAATTTACAAATGAATTAATGTTTTGCTCATTACATTAATTTAAATAACCAATTTACACCATGAAAAAAGATGATTGACCATTTGAAATTAATAAATCAAGGTTTTATTGGAGAACGTCATTGTAACAAAACCACAGCTTGAGCCAACACAATTATAAATATGCAGACTTGATGAATTTGCCTAATCTATCACTGATGGCACACTGACATGACAAATCATTGCAGCCTTGTTTTACAGAGCCAGCGGTGCAGTTGTTGTGCTCTCTGTGTGTGGATTATTAGCGGCTCTGTTGTCTAACATGAGTCCTCTCCCTGCAGGTGAAGGACCTGGTGGCCAGGATCTACACCAAGTGGCAGATGCTCCTACAAAGGACCAGGCCACTCCATGTACAGTAGTCAAACCTTTGTCACATCCATACTTCCTGTTGTTATGAATTTTTAGAAGATGTGTGGTCTAGAATGGTCATAGAATATAAATGTTCAATTAATCAACTGGTACACCGTTGACTAAAATACGTCCAGTTCAGATGTCCTAAAGACCTAAGATTTGGTAATTATTTTTTGGTGATTTCCTTCTGTAGGACCAGCTGTATGATTACTGGAAGCCTTTATCTGGAGATATATGGAGCAGAAACAAGAGGGAGGAGGACATGGAGGGCGATGATGTAGAGTTCTCGGCCGAAGAGGAACAAGATCCAACCATGGAGGATGAAGAAGAGGAGGAAGTTAAAGGAAGTCAAGAAAATAAGGATGCCACCACTGATGAGGAGATTGAGGGGGACTGTGTTACTCTGAAGGATTTGATTACGAATGAAGGGGTGACAAAGGACACACCAATCAGGAAGGATCAAGAGGAGTGGGTGATGGAAATTCTAACAGAAGACGAGGGAGACAGCACAACTGATGAGATGGAAAAGAAAACAGAGGAAACGGTGATGCTTGAGGAGTTGACCCAAGAGATGCCAGAGATAAAGCCTCCAGGATGCAATGAGTCAGACTTGCAGGGTGCTCACACTGAGGAGAGAGAGACAGAGCGCACTGAGGTGGAGACAGATCCTCGCAGTGTGACACCAACCTCCTGCCTTAGCTGGGGTGCAGCGTGTCATTTACCCATATAGGGATTTTTTTTTGTTTTCAGGGTTTTAATAAGTTTTGCCTTAATCTGTATTTGCACTGGTTGCCTGTCATCATATATCCCTAACCCCCAACATTGTTTTGCACAGTGAATTAAAATATATATTTATATGTGTATATTTTGTTTTTATTACCATTCTGAAGAGAATTTGTGTCAAGGGCTTTGGCCTGATCTTCTGTGTACTTAGTGCTGACCAAGAAAGGATTGATGTAGATTGCTATATAAATTACAAGGGCTATTTGGTTTACATACTGCAGTTAAGTGCCTGTGTTAACCTGTGTTAGTTTGAGGAAGTTCTTATATTCATGTTCAGCACTAAATGTGTCCTTCATTCAGTTAGAATTGGTCTGTCAGCTTCTTGTGTCAGCATCTCATTTCAACTGCTACTCCTGTTATACACCGCCAGCCATGCACATGGTATGCTTAGTGATATCTTGGCATGCAGAACCACATACAAATCCTTTTTTCAGTAAGTGAGAAAAAACTGGTTATGTTTCCTTTGATTCTCCCTGGTGTGTATATTTTCACTGTTTTAGCAGTCTGAGATGTGAAGCATTTCCACTCAGGGGAAAATGTCACCTTTCAGTAGCAGTAAAAATAGATACTACATGTACAAATCCTACAGTGGCATCCAGTATATTAACTGTAAGTCATCAGTTTACAAACACAGCTAATAAATTGTTTTCTCAGCAACTCTTGATTGCTTAACTATTATCAATCTTGCAATTTAACTTCTAAATTGTTTCCACAGCTTATGTTGATAGAGTCTTGATTAGACTGTTGATTTGTTTTAGTTTTACTCCTAGTGTGAATGTTTTGTACAATTTGTTGAATTTTCCTTTTGGGAAAATATTTTTTTACTGAAAAAAGCTTTTTATTTGCCACTGCAAAATACAAAAAATAAACTTCTTATGTGTAACATTTTCTTTGTTGCCTCTAGGAAGCATGGTTTCCATTCTTAACCTCAGCTGAAATGGAGTGCACCAGCACCAATATGACCTGTGCTCTTGCACATCAATTGAATTCTTATGAAAGTATCTGTAACCATGAATTGAGAGATCATACCACCTTAAAGCATTTTATTGTAACAACTGAACTATGTGTCAGTTCTAAATCAGTTGCTCCAGGTTTATCAACAAAACTTTGGGTTTGAGAGGTATTGCTAGTGCCTTCTAAAACAACACCATTGAAATTCATTTCTATGGACACACTGTCAAAATTGAATTCACTGTTAATGTTATTTTCAACAGAATAATCTACGTGTTCTCTAAACAATAGGTATTCTCAACATTTATGGTAGCATGATGTAGGGCTTTGCAATTTGGACAAAAAAAAAAAATAATAACTTGACTAAATGCCTCACATTGGCATAACGGAACAATTGGGTCTTAGATGTGCAATGTTGTGGTCATCCAGGGCAGTGCTCTGTCCCATACACAGTGAATGCATACATGTCTGCACATATAACACAGCACAATGTAATGTCTGCAAAAACTTTGAAGTCAGACAGTCAGCCAACCTTTGGCTTCATCCTGCTGAGAAAAGTCTACATGCCTACTGATGCTGGCTATGGGAACCTGACTCCTGAGATTTTCACCAAAGAGCCCAACGATGATAAGATTATCTCATCTAACATGGGATTTCAACACAATGTTATGCGGGGCAGAAATCAGTCATATGTTACTTTATATAGCTAATACTAAAGTAATGATTTCATTCTAATCAAGTTACTAGTATTCTGGTCACAGTCCTTAGTAGCAGCAGCAGTAATAGCAGGCCCACTGCAACCCAGCACATCCCATTTTTAAATGTGTGTGCAATAAAACACATTGATGCATGCATGTGAAATCATTATATCCAGGGTGACACAAGTGACACAGTTCCAGTGGCAAGTTGTTTTGTCCAGGATGGGATTTTCAGTCTTCATATGATATCTCCTTTAAAATACTATAGCACATGCATGGCTACAAGGAATGCAGCAAAACCATTTGGGAAGCAGATGGGAGGCAAGTTAGAAGCCAGAGATCTTTCGGGTTTTGCCATATGACAGTTTGAGTGTATATTTCAGCCCTGAAAACTCCATGGGGAACTAAAGGAGAGAGACTGTAATAACCTTAAATGAAAGAATACAGACCACAAGGTAAAATGCAACAGGTCAAGTTTAGTAACTTCAATTTGCAAGTGAGAACTCAAAAGCATGAAAAATGAATGAAAATAAAATTTAAAAAATGGGCCCTTGACAGTAGTCTTCCGAGTCTGTGTGTTCTGTGATTACTTTCAGTATGAAGCGCACACCTGAAGAGCAGGCATCAGTTCAGAGGAGGGCACAGCAGGGTAGAGGTGTTACATTTTCTCTACCAGTAGTCATCAAATGTCAATATTTAATTTTCAGTTGCACATCATATGAAACTCAGTGTAGTCTGTCACAAAGCAACACCACAAGATGAGCGTCTGCATTGTTTTGTCTCTGATGCTAAAAGATATTTCATCTGTATGGAAAAAAAAACATTGTCTATGGATGCACATAATTACACATTTCATGTGTTATTTCTTCTGAGACTTGTTCTGCTGTAGCTTCATTTCTACTACAGTTCTACTTCTTGGCATGATCACTCGACTTTGTGTCCAGCAGAGGGCAGCAACATACCTCAGTCACGTCCTTTGACTCAGGGGTTTTCTAGCCATCATGTCCTGGAGGTGTGTCCCAATACTTTTGTCCACATAGTGTATTTCACAGTGATGTCATGTTAAGAGATCTTTTGGAAACAGGACTCACCCCCAGGAAGCTGTGGGGGATGTAACCCTCAGTGTTGCAATGTTGACCTGGACATGCACACTGAGGACTGGAATTTAAAGTTGGGACTTGATTTAGGTATAGATGGCAAATCTTGTCAATGTTATGCTAAATATATGGTTGGCTAACAGTAATGGCCTTCCTGTAAACAGGCTATGAAAATTTGCCTTGCAAAACACATACTGCTGACATACAACAGCTCTGTGTTAGAATTTTTGAGTGTGCCTTGAAACACAAGGAAGCAAAATCTGAAATCTACAATTTGGAGATGCAATTCAAACAAACTTGCTTTTAATATGACATGTAAATATGCATTTGACACAGACATGACCTTTGTGAAACTGACAAAACTTTGTTGACATGGCTACGACACTGACATTTAGACACTAATTAAGGCATTCTGTGTCTAGAGATGTTAGACTTCAAGTTCTCCGCCTGTGGAAACTCACACGTCCAGGTCTTCTCTCCTGTGTCTCGCAGAATGTCTACTTTTCCACTGTCTAAGTGAGAAAATACAGATGATGAGGGAGGGTTTTTGCATTTGATAAAAGTACCACTTTTATTTCTGGATTGTACTTCTTTTATTTCCATTGGATGTGAAGATTCATTTGTCACCTGGATTCATCCAGCCTCCATTCATGTCCACTGCTCACTTTTTTAAACTAAGACAGATATACACAACATTTATGCTATATTATAATACCATTGGGCGGCATATTTCCATGCATGTTGACAGACCATAATCTTGTGATAGTCATACTCAAGATAGTGAAGAAATACAATTTCTCTTCTTCCTTGAAAGTAAGAGGTCTCATTGCCCTCAGTGAATGCCAGATTCACAAATTTGAAATAAGTGAACAATGCCTTTTTGCATCTTTGTGATTGAGCATTTTCACTTGTACTCTTTGTAAATGGACTGCTAGATACTACATCTTTCATCTGCTTGTCTTTTAGGTTTTACAGGGCCAGACTCTGAAGGATGTATAACTCAGTATATTTTCTACGGTAGGTGTCATGTGCGTACATAGTGCAATAATGTAACTGATCCAGTGAGCAACTTCAAAGGCTAGAGATAGAGGATGAATGGACATGGGAATCTGTGCACAAAGTGAGCGTGGTGAAACAATTGTTCAAGAGGATATTAATGCCATTAAATGAATGAATAATATAAATAGTCATTCTTGTTGTTGTTGTTGTTGTTGTTGCTGTTGTTGTTGTTGATGATGATGTTTTGGGGTGAGTCAGTGTTTGTAGGCTATTTCACAAAGTTTCAAAATGCTAAATAGCGTAGACATATGCAGAAAGGGGTTTATTAAAAATGTATTTCAGGTACAGGCCGCCTATTTACAGTGATACCTGCACCTGTGCTCAGCGTGTGTTTCTCCTCAGCTCGTGCTGTCTGCTCCTCTCCTCTGCTCGATCATCACTCCGCCCCACTTTCACTGCGTTGCTAGGCAACGCGAGTCAGGTGACTGTCTGCAGACAGAACATGGCTGACCTGTCAGACGACCAATGAGGAAAAGGCCAAATACACCATAATCGATCGCATTTTTACGTCGTTTCTGACCATAGTTTAGCACCGCGGAGCGCAGCTGACCAGAAGAGTTGAAGGTAAGCTTTAGACCACTCAGATGTCGGACCAACAGGTTATTATGTCTTTTGCTGAGCAGCTTTAGCTAGCGTTGACGATAGCTAACGTTACACTGTTAGCTATCTAGTTAGTTTAGCTAGTTAGCCAAATAGCAGCCAGTCCTCGCTCTCTCTTGCTGCAGTCTCAGAGTAAAAATCCGGCTGATTGTGAAATCAAGTTGAACGACATTGCATTTCGACGACTTTATTTGTATACTGAGAGGCATTTCTGTCTTTCGCAGGCATGTGTTGCTTTAGCATGAACTAGCTTGTTGTGTCGCTCAGTTGAGCAGTGAAACATTAAATAAGTTTAGGCTTAGTGATGTCATCTGCTTAGCTGCCTCTGCAAATAAATAATTACATCAGCAATAACCTCTGATCTGACTGCAGATGAGTGGGTTGCCAGGTGAAATGGCGAACGGGCCGAGCCAGAGTAACCACATGGGGAAAGATGCTCAGATTTGGGAAAGACCCTGGACCCTAGAGGAGATGCGACAAACGAGTGCCAACTGGTCCTTGGCAGCAGACTCAGGGGTAAGACAGAAACCAGAAACATCATCCTCAGTAAAACAGCCCAGCCAACTCTACACTTCACCATAACCTCTTTCTTAACTACCTGCTTTCACCTTTGTTACAACCTCACTACCTGAGAAGATTGTGTAACAAGGTCTGCTTTGAGGTCGACAAAATAAAACCTGCAACCATGTCTGACTCGATATATGTGCTACACCTCTTTGCAGCTCTTCCTCTTCCTCCAAGACTTCTCGCAGAGAATGCTGTCGAAGACCCACGAGATCGAGAAGCAACTGGACAGTCTGATCCGTGACACCAAGGCCACAGACAGCTGCTTGCATTCTGTCTTTAATGACTTCCTCATGCTGTCCAACACACAATTCATCGAGAATGTATAGTATTATCACTTTGTTAGCATGTAATTTGACTTATACTGCAACTGTAGGTAATATATTATGTCTATTCTATTTTACTTAGGTATTGCAAATTTCTGATCTTGTTGTTCTATGGTAACAAGTGCATTTATTCTTTGTGTCCTGTATCAGAGAGTTTATGATGAAGAGGTAGAGGAGCCTTTACCCAAGGCTGAAGCTTTGGAGAAACAGCCCGAACAGGTAGAAACAATTCAGCCTCGCTCCCCCTTATTATTTCCCGGAGAGAAAACAACATAGATCTCCACTGCAGTACTCCCTGAACAATTCACTTGAATGTTGTTGTTCTTGAAATTATGTGACCAAAGTAGTAACATCAATAAACGCAATACACTGCTTAAGTCCAAGTCACTTAAATCCCCTTCACTGTCATGTGTTTTCCCTCAGGAGAAGACTCGGGAGCAGAAAGAGGCAGAGTTGATTCCTAAAATGCAGGAAGCAGTGAACTATGGCCTGAGAGTGCTCGACTCGGCCTTTGAGCAGCTCGATATCAAAGCAGGAAACTCTGACTCAGAGGACGAGGAGGCTACAGACAAAGTGGAGGCCATCCTGGAGCCCAAGGTGCTTTTAATCTTCAGGCAGGAAAGATGAAATAAACCACTGAGGGAGACTGCGCTGTTGATTTGTATCGGCAGCATTTTTATTTTTTCATTGAATAGGCCCACACCAAATGAAGCATTCCTTCCCAAATAGAGAATTAAAGCAGAAATGTAAGTGGCAAAGATGCATCCTTAAGAATTATGAATTCTAATGTGCTTTACTCTCTGTGCCCATTCTCAGGACCTTTATGTAGACAGGCCCCTGCCATATCTAATTGGTTCCCAGGCCTTCATGGAGCAAGACGATGTTGGACTTGGTGACCTCTCTAGTGATGGTAATGCACCCTCAGCAGCGTCATAAAGGCACTATCCAGCACATGACAACACTCACACCATGCAAATTGTTTTTTTCCTCATGTATCTACATTATTTTCATGCCTTTTGCAGAAATGTCCATCGATAGTGATCGAGACAGTGTCATCGAGAGCGATGACGGCAAAGATGCAGTTGTAAGACCTGTGTTTTTTTTAAAATCTGTCACACCATTTGTCCAGTCCTTCAATTCACATTTTAAGACAGGATTGTAAAACCCTTATGCTACCTCTATCAACAGCACTCAGATGAGGACTTTGACCAAGAGGAGGAAGGTCACGGCAATATTAAAAAGGTCAGCCAGATTTCAGTTTCTCTTTGGCAAACCAAGGATCAAAGATTAGATATTCAGCTTTGGTCACTGTAAACAAATGTATGATTTTGGGCCTCCATGCGTCCTTGTAGAAGTCATCCATGTTGAGTTATGAGGATGATGAAGAGGAGGATGAGGATTCTGACATATTTGGAGAATCAGACAAGGACGATGATGATGATGATGATGATGACAAAAAGGTAGGCTGGTCATCACTGATGTGTTAGCTCACAGAGACTGTTGGGAATTAAGGAAGATAGCTGCTTTATATATTAACCATAGTAGTTGAAACCTTGACATGTGAGTGTTTTATTTTTGATCTGAGTCTTAAGTCATGCAAGTGTGTACTTTGTTACAAGAGGGAACGTTGATGTTTGCTGTTTCTCTTCTTTCTTCATGTAAGTCTTTGTGTCACATTCAGAACGCAGGCCCATCGTCCTTTGCTGATGAGCTCGCGGCTCGAATCAAAGGCGAGCCAGTCAGCAAACCAGAGGGAGATCGTGCATGTAAGTCAGTCTTATATACTGCAAGCCAACAGAAGAATTTCACTTTGAATCATTTATTATTATTATGTTTATTTTTTGTTCCTCACGCTTCATATTTAATTTTAATGAAAAGTCAACATCAATATCCTGTGGCTTGTCATTGAGCTTTACATTGAAAGAGTTGTCGCTGATGGGTGTGACCACTGCATGTGCATGATCATGACTTTTTTATTTTTATTTTATTTTATTTATTTTTCTGTCATGTCATGCCTTGGAAGCATTGGCATCTAAGAAGAAAAGTAAGGGCAAGAAAGAGCCAAAGCCTACAAAGCCACTGGGTAGGACACTCATTCATCATCACTCGGATTCAAAGAATCTTCTTTAATTACTTTGCAAAGCAGTCTCAGCGTGTGCAGAATGATGTTCAGTCATGTTTATTTACATGGTAACAGCAGCTGAAGATGACAGTGATGACATGTTCAAGCCACCAAAGATGGATGATGATGACTTCTCCCCGTTTGGAGGGAAAGGTGGCCTCTTCAGTGGAGGGAAGGGCCTGTTTGACGATGACGATGAGGTATGTTCAACTCCACCAATTCATATTCAAATTTCATATTCCAGAAATTCTGAATCAGAGTCACAGTTTGACCCCTGTTTTATGATTTTATGACATTCAGGGTGATCTTTTCTCTGAGGCACCAAAACATCCTGCATCTGAAGAAAAGAAAGCACTGAATGAAAGTACAAAAAACACTGCTCACACCACAGGTAAGACAAACTCCTTCTAAGAGCTGCACACATACAGTACACCAGACAGTCTGTTTAACCACCAAACCACCCTGCTAGTGTGCATGGCTTTGAATAAATATTGCTTTTCAAAGATTAACTACAGTGTTCCCTCCATATGAACTCTGACATTGCTCTCAGTTGTGCTTTTGTTAGATGGATTATTCACTTTCCTTTCCTCTGCTAGAATCTGCCAAGCCTGGAAAGAGGATTCCATCGGGTGCTGTCTCAGTATTCCCAGGTACGAGCAGTTACTTACTTGTGAGAATGCTGAGCCACTCCCTCATCTGTTGATAAATCACCGTAACTCAAACTTCAATGCATTCCAACCAAATCAAATCACCGCCTCTCTCTCCTGCAGATAACAGCTTGTTCAGTTCAGAAAATGACTCGGATTCAGTAGAGAGCAAAGAGAATGGAACGCCAGTCAAACCCAAAACCGAGGCCGCCCCCAAACAGGTGCCCGCAGGAGGAGTTGGTGGGTTGTTTGATGACGATGACGATGATGACTTCTTCACTGGTAAAAGCCTGAAAAAGTCCAGTCCTGGTAAGTGAGTGAGAATCGGCCCTCATGTGCTTCAGTCCAGGTCCAAGCAAGAGCCTTACTCGTAAACAACCATGTTTTTTTTCCTGCTCAGCTGGTCAGGAGAAACCCAAACCCAGTAAGACCATAGACCTTTTTGATGAAGACGATGAGGATGGTGACATATTCAGTGAGAACTACAGCTCCCCGCCTCCAACTCAGAGCAAGAAGGAGGCAGTGGATGAGCAGACGAAACCCCCTGAGAAAAAGGTAAAAATCAACATGTATCTTAAACCGTTTGGCCTGATAAAGACGTCCTCTCAGCCCTGTAAGAATAAGGTTTTCTGGTGTTAATCATCACATAATCATGTTGATATGTTGGCAGTGAGCGTGCCTTTTCCATTTCTTGTAGTGAAGAGTTTCTATGCTGACGATAATGGATTCTTGTGTTTAGATGCCAGCGGGGGCTATTTCCATGTTTGGCCCGGGGACCAAAAATTTGCTCACTGAGGGCCTGAAAAAACGTCAGCCGTCTACCAGCGAGGAGTCTGAGAAATCAGAGGAGGTGTGAATAGATTATGGTCTAACTCTTGCTGACCTAGTTTTATTCCCCTTGGGGGTAATCATACCAATATTCTCATTCAGGAATAATACCTCACTCATTCAAAAAGGTTAGAAAGCTGTTCTCATTTATTTTTTTCATCGTTTCAGAACGGGCCGGCACCAGATTTTGGGAAGACTTCGACTAATCAGACTCAGCAACCTCAGACCAGAGGCCTCTTTTCTGATGACGAAGACGCACAAGTAAGGCTCTTAAGCGTCATAGGTAATCAAAGTAATAATATTGATATGATATTTGTGCCCGTGTGCTTGTTCCTCACAGATATTTCCAACCATCCCCAAGAGCAAGTCCAAGCCTGAACCTACAAGCCAGGGCAAAAGCAGCAAGGCCCCGCTGTCCTTGTTTGATGATGAGGAGGAAGAGGTGAACATGATAGATACACGGAGTTATGTTTTGACATGTCTCACCAAAAGTGAAGCAGGTTAAGCTTGTTTTTGCGGTAAAGGCATCACTATGATTCTGTTTTTTCACCTCGCAGGATCTGTTTGCATCTGCAGCTAAACCAAAACCAAAACCTAACCCAGCTAAAGCCTCCACACCACAGCCGAAGACTGTATCCAGCTCCCTCTTCAGTGATGATGAGGTATGAAAATACAAAAATGTCCTTTCCTCACACATATTCTCATTATTTCATTATTTATCATTCCATTACTTTTATTTATTTATGTATTTATTTAGCTAAATCTGCCCTCTTTTTTAGTGACTCAGTTCATGTAAGACAAACCTAACACAAAATGAACTAAGCTCATTATTCTCCACAGAAAATAATATTTTTTTGTAACTTCTTTGTCTGAAAATTCATTATGATACATTGTTTATTGGAATGTGTGAATGGCAGGACCAGTGGATAAACTCCAAACCCAGTGCAGGGAAGCTGGAGACCAAGGCAGGAGGGATGAAACCTAGTGTCAGCGCCCCCTCCAGTCTCCCCAGTGCCAAAACAACTCAGAAAGGCAGCCTCTTTGATGATGATGAGGATGATGACCTTTTTGCTACAACGAAAGAGTCAAGGTATTAAGTTGTCATGGTATGCGAGAGACAAAGGGAAGCAATGGATTTTTTGGAGGATATATAAGTTTTGTGAATTCAGGATACCATCACCCAAATTGGAATATATATTCAAAAGTGTACTTCTTATTGATTGTACATACAAAATCTGTTGGGATTTGTACAACTTTCCTTTTCCTTTTTACAGGTAGCAGGGATCTGTTTTTTAGTTGTGTATTGTGTAATTAATGCCAAACAATATTATTTACCCTTGCTTTTGCTGTTGTTAATACAGTCAAAAGAAGCCTCAGAGAGTCGCTCTCTTGTTTGAAGATGAAGGTGACGATGAAGATAAAGGATCCCTCTTTGGCATCAAACCTGCTGCCACCACAACCACTACAGCCCCAACTGCAAAAGTGAGTGAGCTAAAATAGATTTTAAGCAGGATGCAAGTCCAAAAATAGCTCTATAACTTAATTTGAGAATTATTTTGTGACATGATTTGAACTACATTATCTTGCAACCCGAAATTAAAATCTCTTAACTGTTTTCTACAGACCACCACTGTGGCCTCCCAGTCCGCCTCCCTGTTTGACGCAGTGCAGCCAGAAGACGTTTCGGTTTCTGAGAGAGTAGAAGAGGAAAAGCCTTCAGAGCGGGAAAAGCCAGTGGCAGAAAGCCCCGAGGCGCAGCTCCCTTCATCATCATCATCAGATAGTAGTGAAACTAAAAAGAAACCCGTTGGAGCAGTCAGTCTCTTTGGAGGCATCAATGTCCTCGCCAGCAAGCAGACCAAGAGTCCGTTGGATGAAGCTGACGGCGGTGACTTTCTGTCTGCACACAGTGCAGCTAATGCTAAAAAGGAGGAGAAGGAGGAGGAAAAAGTTAAACCGAGCACTGTGAGTCTGTTTGATGGTGATGATGAGGAGGAGGACACAGATTGGAATGATCCGATTTTCATGCCAAGTAAACCCACTGCCAGAAACACACTAAAGGTTTGTGTGATTATGGGGATTTCAACAAAACTTCTGAACACTGTTATTTTCCATATTTGCACGCAGGTGCAAATACATTTACCAGATTCAGCTTCGCAAAAATGCGCTGCCCTTTTACTCAGTGTTAAAATAGATTCAGCTGCAGTACTCACCAGTCCCAGTTTGGAATGTGTGAATGTGACTGGAGTGCGCCGTTAAGCTTTACTGGCCAGCCCATTCCTAGAAAAAAATTAAATTTAAGCACAGTTGGCCACATATCTTGATATAAATATCCAAATACTAACCATTTTTTAACTAAAACAGTTATTGGAACTGATGCAGGAATTTGTTTAGAGGCAAATCTGAGTCTCAGAATCAAAATTACCCTCAGCGCCCACATCAACCAAAAATCCAGATGAAGCACGGATTGTATTAAAGTGTGTATTAATGGTTAAAGGTTGCATTAAAGTGTATGTGTGTGTGCTTTATTTACAGGCTACAGAGGAGCGGCAACGGACAAAGAGCACAGGTGTGTTCCAGGACGAGGAACTGCTGTTCAGTCAGACACAACAGAAGGACAACGACCCAGACGTAGACCTCTTTGCCACCTCAGGGAAAGCTGCGGTGAGTCAGACAGGCACATGCATCTGTTTTTGTCTGTTTGTAGGTGTAACACACACATGCTACTCTATTGCATTCCGTGTCCTGGTGCATTGTTTTGTGTATTTAGAGTTCCAAGCTCAGCTCAGTGAAGCCAGCAGCACCAAGTCTGTTTGCAGATGATGATGAGGATGACCTCTTCAGCGCCATCAAACCCAAAGCTCCTCCTCCGGTAATAATTCAGTGATTCTGTTGATGATTAGCTGGATTAGAACATTACAAAGAAAATCAGATCCCTGGAAATAGTAATTGAAATCTATGATAGATTAGGCGCCAGAGGGAGAACTTTCAACTCTCTTTCATGTTTTCCCCTTTGATTTCCATACTCAGAAAATAGCAGAGAAGCCCAGTAAACCTAACAGTGCAGCACCTCAGAAACCTACAAGTTCAGCATCTGCAGCAGAGACTGAAGTAAGTGTACTGTAAACATATGTTGTAGCTCCAAATAATATTATGGACTGCTTTGTTTCTCTGAGCCATGCATTTGCATGGCCATATGTTATTGATTTAAGAATTGTTTTTGCTGGTTTTTCACTGATACAACTTTCTACCCCCCTTGTTTGTTGTTGACAAGAAATAAGGTAATTCATCAAAGGGGTTGGTTATAGGTGAACACAATAAATGCTTTTATTGGAGTTAATCCTGAACCTGCTGTGTTTAATCGCACAGAAGCCTGCATCAAGCCCTGTTAAACCAAAAGATCCCTCCACAAGGATTGGAAAACTTCAAGTAATTTTTTTTGTTATCATTATTGAATCAAAGGCTCAAAGACTTCTTTTTGACATTTCACTCCTTTATTCCTTCTGAAAAAGCTTTCATATTCCTCTCTGTAATGTTTCTTGGAAGCTCTTTGTTGAAGCAAAAATGTCTGAGCTTCTACACTCTGACCTAGAAGCTTTGCTCAGATAACATGGCTGTCAGACTGATGAAGATACTGCTGTTTTGATTTGATTTTGCTGAACTGAAAACATTTGCTCTCGCTTTCTTTCAGTTTCATTATATATTGCCCATACATCTTATTCTTGCATTTCTTCCATTGACATTTACTGGGTTCTTGTTTTCCACTGAATGATCGGCTGCTTGGGATCAAAATGTAAAACTGCATGAGTAGAGACGGTTAACTTATGTCATTAGTTTTGAGGCAAATGCATGTGTGTAGTTTGTATTCAGCTCCAATTACAGACACACTGCTTTAACAGTCATCACTAGTTAGTGCTCATGCTTTCTTTCTAGCCTTTACAATATATTTAATGCGTGCATTTGTTATTTTGACACTTTTATTTGACATTCAGGCAAATCTGGTGATCAACCCCAGTACTTTGCTACCTGGTGCTGCCCCCCGTATGCCAGGGGCTATAAGTGTCCTTCCTGGCCAGGCCCCTGGCTCCTCCTCTGGGGTGTCCAGCTCCAGCCTGAGCCCCAGCCCTGTGACAACACCTGTAGGGACCCACACAGACAGTGAGGGTGGGGTGAGCTTTGACACCCCAGTGCAGGTCACTGCATTGCAGAGCGCCAACAAGGTGGGTATTGGGAGTCCATGAGCACAATGTTACTGTGACCCTGTTCACACTTGGTTTTAACATCCTTCTCAGGTGATGCAATCTTAAGTTGACAGCACAAAGCACAGACAGGAACAAGGAGCAGAGGCCTTTGGAGATGCATTGTGGCCCAATCTCTCAAAGCACCTTCAGAGGTGGTCAGTTAAGGCATGTGATTGCTAATCTGCTCCAATGCATCCCTGACAATACGGAGGGACTGCCTCATCACTTTGTACAAGAAAGGAGCGTTTAAAATAGAGCAGATGGTTGGTGGTGAAAATCATATTTGAAGTTTGTTTTTGAATAGAGATGGCAGTGTCTTGGGCAGAGCTGCTTTGTCAATGGGTCAGAGATAGGGATGGGGTTTGGATGGATGGGGAATATTGGGAAAAACATGTCTACATACATACTGTATATCCCATATTGTCACTAAGTCCGATCACAAGGTGGTCACTGGACACCCATGATAATCTCACATGTGAACGTCTTTCTCTGCTGTCCAAATGTGATCTTATGACCTGAGACAGATGTCAATACAAAGCGTGAAAAGAGCCTGTTCTCTAGAGTCTTCATGGTAACTTTTCCACTGCATTGCTGCTTGGTAAATTCAGGGATAATTGTGAGTATATATCTTTTCATAACCAGGGCCGCGCTAAAGGCTCCATGCGCCGGAGGCCCCAGTCCAGAGCAGCCAGGCAGCTAGCAGCCCAGAGATCTATGGATGAGAAAGAAGAAAGCGTGGGAGAGGATATGCCTGGACCAAACCCCAATCTGTCTGATGTAGGCGTACCTACCCCAGGCAAGCCTAGCCCGAACTTGGCCAGCCCAGCACCACGTAACACTGCCCCAACCACTGCCTTGCCCGCCTCCTCTCCTTCTCAACCTCTGTTCACTGAAATCTCCCCCAGACCCTCTGTCCTCACATTGCCAGTATCCACAAGCAGTGAAAAGAAAGACTCCAGTAAGGGGAGCAGCAAAACCCAGGTGCTGCCTTCTTCTGATGAGGATGACCTGTTTGGCTCTAACAGTCTCTTCGGAGCCACCTCAGCCACTAAACAAACCACACCTTCCTCTAGAAACATTACAAAAACTGCACAAGATCAGGCCAGCGGCAGCGCAACATTGAAGAAAGACAAAGAGAAAAGTACGCTTCCGTCCATTTTTGATGACCATGGCGATGACCTTTTCCAGAGAGTCCAGCCAAAATCGGCTACCAAGAAAGCTAAGGCCTCCTCCTTTATGGAAGAAGATAATGATGATGAAGAGGATATTTTTGGAGTGAGCAACAGCTCCACCCCTACGTCCACAGCCAGTAAAGACACCAAGAGCAGCAGTAGTTTTTCCAAGCAGGACATCTTCCAGGTACTTCGTTTATCACATTTATATGAGCAGTGCCAACAAGGTTGTCTATTTCAGCAAGCAAATATGTCTGTTCTTGCTAAGTACTTAAAATACACGTCCTGGTTTCTCTCATTAGCTGAATTTCTCTTTTCCCAGGATGAAGTAGCCGCTGTGCCTAAAGTTCACAAGAGGCACAAAGAGAAAACTATTGATGCAAGTTTATTTGATGACAACATTGATATTTTTGCTGATCTGACAACCACTTCAAGACCAAAAGAGAAGTCCAAGAAGAAGGGGGAGACCAAGTCAATATTTGATGATGATATGGGTAAGCGGTTCACAAAATTACACTTGCAGATGTCTTTCTTTGCATTGTGTATTGTGTGGCTTGGTAAGAACTGATATCTTTTAAATTTGTCACTGTATAACAGACAATTCTGTCCCCTTTTCTCTTCTCTAAAGATGATATCTTCTCATCAAGCACTGTAAAACCAGTGACAAAGACTCCCCATAAATCAAAGAAAACCCCGCCATCGCAGGACACCAGTGCCACGGCAGACTCGGGCAACATCTTTGACGATCCACTTAATGCTCTCGGTGGGAACTGAACGGTTTTTGGTCAGCCAGATTTGTACAGTTGTGGAGTAATTCTTTTGTCATTTCAATGGCTGAAGGATCGGACATCCAATACACTGTTGATAGACTATTTATTCATACAAATACTGTGGCTTATTTTTGGAAGGAAATTAAAGGAGCATATGAACGTGATTTCAATCAACTTCCAACAGCATTTCCAAAATCATCTCAATAACAGATCAGATTATGTAACAACAAAAATTAAATACTGTTTGTCCTTATTTAATATACGTGATAGCACTTTATAAGCATACTATATGCTTAGCCTCAAGGCCTGCAGAAATTAACAGTAAATGATTTGTTTATTTTGAAGATACCCTTTGTTTGTCCTTTGGCTTTGCCATGTCGAGATTCCATGAGATTCCATGTCTTTAAGTTTGTGCCATATCATAGTTCTGAGAGATTAATGTGTTTACTTACTGTTCTAGATATTTTGACAATGTTTTTTATTAATATGAAATTCATCCATTTCTTAACTCTGGCTGTGATGAAAAGGAAATTCATTTTTAACTAAAAAGAAACATATTTTATGCTATCTGAAATGTGCTTGATCATTTAAAATTAATTTGGTTGAAGTAACCATCTAGCTTCAGTCTACACATGAATACTGATCAGTGTCTTAACTGCCTGTTAGGCGGAGGAGGCCCGCTCCAGAGGGAGGGCGTTTTAGATTACTGTTTTTTTTTTTGTTTGTTTGTTTGTTTGTTTTAAACACCTTCGTCAGATAATTAAGATTCAGGTAGTGTGAAAATATGCTGCAGATATGTTAGAAAAATGATGTTGAAGTTGCAGTCTGATCAGCATTCAAGTCGAGCTCACAGAGCCCACCTCATTGCTTTTCATGGAGATTTCATATCTCCATCAGTGATGAAGTGGATAAACTTGAACCTCCAGTTGCTGATCATTTTAAGGTAAACCAAAACTTATCTGTACTTTTCTCCTATTACACCCCCTCCCTCTTCCTTTTTTTTTTTTTTTTTTTGTTGTTGTTTTGATGTTTTGTTTTGCTTTTGTTTTAAGATGATATCTAATATTTTTATGCTTGAACCCGTAGTTACTAAATTTTATAAAGTTGCACTATAAGGATTTATGTGAGACTGATAAACTGGGTATCTAAATTTAGATACCCTCACTCTCCTCACTTCATCCCTACTTCTCTGATATCCTCACCGTCACGGGCTAATGCTCGCAGTCAGCATGCATCATGTTGCAGCCTGTTCTCTCCAGAGGACATTTTACACACTTAGTCTCATTGGGACAGGGCCTTGGGCTAACCTCCTCCTCTGAGTATGTCAAAAGAAAAGAAAAAAAAAATCTTCAGAAGACGTGTTATGGAAAAAGGATAAAGTATACTTATTTTAGGTTTGAACATTTATACCCATTTAACTAAATACCAGTAAAATATGTACCTTGGGTTTACTGACACTTGGTAAGGAAGAAGAAGAGATGGAGAACCTAGAAAAAGACAACACATTAGGAGATGCAGCAAGGGTAACATGGGCTTCAATATGTCAGCCAGCATTACTTGCGCAAATATTCAATCAGTGTTAAAATGTAAATAATGACGATGGCAAGCCATTTATGCTTCGATAAAGACATTAGTAAACACATGAGTGTTTACTTTGCATATACTGTCTTCCTAGTCTAGATGTTCATTAGCTTACTTTTAGACAGTAACATATTTTCGGCAACGTGTGTGGGTTAAAAGGATTTGTTTGTTTTGGATCTCCAGTTGGGTTTGATCTGGTTTGTCTCAAGGTTGACTTTTCCCTTTGACACGAAAGGTAGGATTGTCGTCCCGCCTCCTTGTTTTCATTGGCCACCCGGAACTTCCGCCTCACCGTTCGTGCCGCTCAATGGTGGTTCCGAGTGTCAATCAAATGGTTATAAAGGTTTTGTTCAGCCTCTTCTTCTGACAGGTGTGATGATGTCTCCAACAAGAAGACCACGACGACCCCGGCCTACAAGCTAGCTCAGTTCGCCAGTGCTTAGTTCCTACTTTTAGGACTAAATGCGAAGAAATGCTGCCTGGTTTTGCACATAACCTTCGATAGCCAGACCGGAATTCAGGGCCGGACCGGACGGACTCCAGCTAGCAGCTCGCTAGCCATCCACCGAGAAAGGTAGCTATTGTTTGAGTTGTTGGCTAACATGGCAACGTTAGCTAGCAACGTCGACCAAATGGGCTTCACTCGGTAACGTTATCTCCGCGGAAATAATGGCTACGGCGCCTATTTTAACCTAACTTACATGGTTTAGACTCGTCAGACTGGGTGGTCTGATCAACTGCTTGTATGACCTTTATCTGCTAGCGTTAGCCGCTGAAATAGCAGTGAAACGAGTGCCATCTCCATCCATCCCACTTGTATTGGGTTGTCGTACACTCCTCTCGCCGACGGGGCCTGGGACTTCGGCTGAGGTGGTGCGCTCATACGCTGTTTGATATTAACTTCACTCGATTCAGTCTACAGTCGGCGCTACCTGGCTAATTTGAAAATGGACACTTTGTCCTGAGAGAATGGCCTGTAATGATAGCCCTCCTACCTTTCTGCATGGCTACTGGAAAGGCCTTGAAAGCTTGCATCTTGTCCCCACCAACATTCATCATTTTCGGAGCTGTGTACCCTATCCTCTGCATTTGAGTTTTTGTGATGGTGTGCTGATGGTGGTTGTTGTTTTTTTTGCGTTCCCATCAGGCCCATATACCATCCCAACTGAAGATAAATGTCACTTAAAGTGCCAGTTGTATTTGCCATGAGCGGTGCTCAAGTGTGATCCTGAACAACTTCACTCCAAATCTAAAATGCATGGACGATTGTGAACTACAGCATGGAGACTTGATGTGGATGTTTATCATTTGCAAGCCATTAAATGTAGCATGTTCTCCAAGAAAAGAAATCCTTTTGGGTATTGGCAGAGACACAATTTGTCATGTTCTTTTAAATGTACATATCAATTGAACCATACAGTGATGTGACAACACAGAATTGTATGTCTGAACAAACTCTTGTTATTCATGAGTGTATGATAACCAGACATGGGACCTTTACTCAAACACAGATGAAACTTGAAACGCATGACATTATTTTAAAGATTAAATATAGCTTAATTCCTTTTCTATCTTAAACATATGATCTTATGATACTGCCATTCATGCACATGTCTCATATAAGAGATTATGATTGGTATTGTCACCCTAGAAGTTAGCTGTCAAGACTGTAGTCAGGCACAGGACACCACAAACTTAGCCTTATGCTGTGCTGAATGTTTCATGGGAGGGCTGCACGTGTCTGATTCCACTGATATGCCCCCTTTTTGTGGGAAAAAAATTGCTCCTCATTTTACATCTTATTAAAAGCCTTTTTCATTGGTGAATCATTTTTTCCCCTCCATCTCACCCATTAGAGAGTGAATCACTTGCTTGGTGTGCACATTCACACCTCTGGAGCTGTGAAGTCTCTCACCTACAGTTCAGCTTCAGACCATTGTGTTCATCATGGAAATGCAGGCCTCCTTATTTACAGGCTACAAGCATTTGTGTTCTCTCACACTCATCAGCAAGTTATGTGTTTTCATTGTGTGAATATTCCCAACTGTCATGTTTTTATATTATATTAAAGCATTGGATTGCAGAGGGTTGGGTAATTTAACTGATTTAAAGCTTTAAAATGGTCACATTGGTGATTTGGTCTCTTTCTTTCCCCTAACCACAGCTGTGGTCATCCTGCACAATGCATCACTGTGAGGGCAGTGAGCAGCACCTATCCCTCTCTCCGTCATCTTGGGCCGGTCCCCCCAGCTCACCTTTTCCCTGAAGTCCTTCCCTCCTGACCTGCCAAGATGGCCGACAGGAAGGAGCCACCTTTCTTTAATGATGACAGTATTGGAGCTTTCCACTACAAGCTCCCATGCTATGAGACCATGGAGCTCTTTATCGAGACCCTGACAGGGACCTGTTTTGAGCTGCGTGTATCACCCTTTGAAGCTGTTTTTTCAGTCAAGGCAAAGATCCAGAGGCTGGAAGGTACACAACTCACAAGTCTGCTCATAATTTGGTATTTGTTAGTTGCCTTTTATGAGTTGTGCCTGCTAACTTGGGGCATTTATACTCATATTGAACAATTTTAAAGGCATTTCTTCAGCATAAATATTGTACTATTTTGTCTGTTTAAGGAGATCAGAGGCAAATAATAGCCAAGAGTAGGTGGACTACAAAACTATCAATTATACTGTGACCTGATGTAATGGAAAAATTAACCAGCATCAGAAAATAGCAGTGTGATGCAAGAGGAACATCAGCTTTTGGACTCAAGTGTTATTTTGAAACTGCCATTTTAGACTACATATGCACTGAACACAGTTATAATATGTAGACTGCTAGATTTGTTTTGGAAATTTGCATATGAACAACAAAGGTTGGAAGAACAGAGCAATTGAGTAATGTCTGGACTGGAAATTTTTTTTTTCTCTTGCTCTAAAATGTCATTTACTCAGCCAGTAAGACCTGACTAGGTTTCAGGCCAGCAAGCTGTTATCAGCCACCTCATACACTAAGGAAACAAGGACTCTAGGTTTACTTCCTCTGGGCTATTGCATATTCAACCTGCCATATTAAATCCAGCCAATTTGACCATTTATTGGGCCGTAATGTCCATTCATTCTTCTGAGGTGCACATCTTAGTTATAAAAGCTCCAAATGGCCCTGAAAATACAGCTGTAGATTAACTGGATCTGGATGGTTTGGGAGTGCATTCAGCAGAGATTGAACACTTAGAGGAATAAGATGTTCAGGCACATAGTCTGCGGAGTAAGGGCTTCTATAAAACAGATGCTCCTGTAGCCAGACATTTATGTTATCTTTGTAGACTCCATCACAGTCTGTTTTACAGAATTAGCCTACATCTTGAGCATTTCCATGGCTTTTATTTTGTTCATGTTGTTAACTGGGACAACTGTTCTAGTGGAACTGCCTCAGATCTGCCAGCCTTTACTTATGTTATGACTTAGTGAAACATTTTTGGTTTTTTTTTTCCTTTTTAAAGTGCAAAAGATTATCAGAACAGTCAGTTTCCCACACCTTTTAAGGTAGGCAATCTGTATTGGAACTGTAATGCCATTGGTAGAAAGATCAGATGTACACTTAGGCCATTTGTGCTCACTATGAACCTTGTTTGATGTTAAGCTGAAATAAATTGGCAAATAGCAGCTAAAATCTCCCTCTCTGAAATAAAAGCTTTGCTTTTGACTTTATATTTGTTGGTTAATGAAAATATTTTTTTGAAAGTGTGACAGAGGCTATGCTCTGCACGTCAAATCTTGGCTGTTTTATGGATGTCACTGTCTGCTAACATCATTTATAATTCTTAGGTCTGCTGCATAATTTAATATGGTAATACGTTACTCAGTTCGTTGTTGGCTGTGACTTTGACATTGGCTGTCTTGAGGATGCTTTGAGAGATCAAATTAAAGAATGAACTTCACATCAGTCTTATTTGTTGCTATTCTCTGTCTCAGACAGAATGTCCTCTCTTTGCTGTGTGTGTATATGAATAGGAACTGTTTCAGTCAGGCCTGTGTGATAGGTCTTACCACTCTACAAAGACAAGACCGCTGCTCACTCACAAACACTGGCCTACCTCCAGCACTAAGTCAGCAAGTTCGCTCATAGTGGGCACAGAGACCTCCGCTCAGTACATACACTCCATCTCAGTGCAGGAATACCTCTAGAAGGCCCTTGTCTTTAATTAGACCACCAGCCTACTTGCATATGGATTTGGAGCAAAACTGGGGGCTTGTCAGTTTGTCTTCATATGCTGCTGTAGGAACTAGGAAGTGACATTTGGGTACAGTGCAGACATACATCTCTCCCCAGGACCTGCCATACTTAACAGCTTTGGGCTCTAATTTTGGCTGATACAACAGGAAGGCAACACTGTATGACACACCTCAACAAGTAGAATTTTTGATTTATAGGCTACTATTTTGGTTGTGACAATACATCTGTTAAATTGTCTGTCTGTTTTCAGCAGTAATATATGTCTGTCTTTAGGGGGCAGACATGAGTTGTTTTCTGTGGTCTTTGTTGATGCTTCTGCTGGATAGTATTTCCATCTTGCCTGTCTGCCTGATTGGTAAACTTAGACTGTGAAACATGAACAGCTCCCTCTCAACCTTGGCTGATTTCTCTCTTTTCCCTCTCTCTTTCTATCGCTAAAGGTATCCCTGTTGCCCAGCAACACCTTATCTGGAACAGTCTGGAGCTCGATGACGAATATTGTCTACATGACTATGGGTAAATCTTTTCCCCCAGACCCTCTGCAGTTTATTTTTGTCCTTGAGTTCACCACTAACACCAAGTCGAGAAACACAAAGACAACAAGGCTCGTTAAAACAATTATGAGTAGTTGGTTTGAGGACATGCTATGTCCTCAGTCCAGCTGCTCATATTTGTCCAAATGTACTTAGCACTGATTTGCATCTACTCTAAAAAAGCATTTCCTGATGTGCCGAATTAATATTGATTAAATTCAGTGTGTTTTAAATGAGCCAGAGATGTAGAGCTGAATGAGACAAGCAACATATTGGCTGTGTTTAGAGAGCTCGCCCCTTCATGGCTTGTCAGTTTATTAGATGCAGACTTGCCCCTCCAGTGCTCTGCTGGCTGCAGATGGCGGTATTGTTTTGAATGCTTGTCACTTAATTTTCCACATGAACGGCCTCTGGTGAGATCCTGCTAAGCTTGCCTATCACACGGCATCATGCTTTTGAAATTTTAGAGGCAGGGGAGTGGAGCAGGCAATGAAATGTCAGTTCACACAAAACGGGTGTTTCAGTGGAATTCCCAGTCGTGTGCATGAGTTCATCTGGAACTCATCCCAACCCTTGGAATGATGTTTATTCTAGATCAAGTCCTCTCTCCTTGGGTTCTAAAGTAAATCAGTTCCTCTTAGCTGTTCACCTTTTTTACCATTGTGTCACCCTCCCCCTTTTGATTTGCATATACTGCCAAGGAAAGTGCCAGGGAAGGAGATGAGGGTAATGTTCTCTGTTTCTTCTGTATTGATCACCAGCCTGTTTATTTGCAGCATTGCAGAGGGCTGCACTCTGAAGCTGGTCTTGGCTATGAGGGGAGGCCCCATCAACACCAGGAGAGGTGCGGGAAAACAAACATACAAGTATATTGCCATATTGGTAGCTCATTTCCAGACATACAACAAAAGAAAGCATGGTAAATCAACAGGCCTGCTAAATACAGGAGTGGAACATATGCTGTTCTCTTGTATAACCACAGACTCCCTCTCTTCCTCTGTCAGTGACCATGGAGGACTCTATGAAAGATGTTGCTGACCTGATGGAGGGCACCAGGGAAGAAAGCTGGGAGAAAAACTTGGCCAACAAGCAGGTGACTTTCCTGGTGTACCGTGAGGGTGATCAGCTTAACTTCTTCCGGGTGGTGGACAGAGGAGACGGCACCCTGACTCCCCTCTCTGAACCTTTGAGGTGAGCATATGATTATGCTAGCTGTGTTTTATATTCAGCATACTTACTGTTTTTCCTTGATCATCCAGATAAGTTAAGTAAGTTACTCCAAAAAGTAATTGAGAAAAGTCTCATTACTTTCTACAAATTGTCATCACATTATTGTACTAATTACTCTCTAAAAAGCAATTAGTTTATTCTGATAATTACACAGACAGTGTGGAATTGAGTATATTAATGTAGACTGTTTGATATTAGGTGCGGGAGCTGAATACCAGCAGTAGCGTGTCATTGTCTGTTATGGTGCCCGAGGTTGTTGGTGTATAGTTTGTTGATGAGGGCCACTGCCCAGGGAGGCAAGAAGCTGTAGCATCTGTTTCTGGCACGGTTGTTTGAAGGCAGTTTTATCAGATCACTTATATTACGAGTGTTTTTGTCTGCCATGTTTCCCAGTGGTGGCTCAGTGTATAATATGTACACTGAGGACGAGGAAGATGGGGAGAGTTCTGCAGCTGCACAACAGAGCCTTGAGAACTCCATCACCATGAACAAAATGAAGCTACTCAAAGCCAAGATGGAGGACATGAACCTCAACAAGAAGGTAGAAAGCTACAGGGACTAAAGAAGCCTTCATCATAGTTAAAGATAATCACCATGGTCACTATGACTTCCTTATTCTGTTGATGAAAATTTCCTAAATTTAATCACATTTGTAGTCATCTCACGTTGATTCAGGTCAGTCACTTACTCACTATCTAAAATAGCATGAATTCAGTTAAATACATTTCCTTACTGCTGATAAATGTTATTAATTGTAGATGAGAAAAAAAATGGCATCACTGCAGTAGGTTAGATTACAGTTACAGTATTTCATGATTGACCAGTTTATCTGTTGCTCTGAGCTGTCTGGGTCCTTTTGACAGCCTACCCAAAATATCAATGAGAGTACTGTATGTTAGTGAATTTTTTAAAGAGTTAATTACAATAATTGTTTCCTGGAGTGCTTGCAGTCTTGCCATATTTTCGTCAATTATAGAATGAAGTTAATTTATTTGTAATTATGTCATGGAAAAGGATCTACTCATCAGTCATCACTGAGTAGATTTTAATGGAGTTAGCCAGGGAGCATTTTGCATCATAGTGTGTATTGTGTATAAGCACAGTTTTTGTTGGATTTCTTTGTAGAGGTTGTGTATTCTAATGTTTGTGATTATGAAGTTTCATCATTTTTTCTTCTTCTTTTAAACAGTTATGTGGTATAATCTAACTGCTATACTTGTGTCTATGCCTCTGTCCACCAGCCTAAAAAGTGCGCCAAGTTGAAACCACGGCCCCCTGTCAGCTCCCATCCATGCAGTGGCCCCCTGGGGCCCTCTAGCACACGACACCATCATCGCCTCTTTCGTGTGCTACCCCAGATTAACCAGCCCCGGCACTCGAACACACAACTACCTCCAGTCAGAGACAAAGAATCCGTCACCCCCTCCCCTCCCTCTGCTGCTGCCTCCTCTGCTCACCTGTCAATCACCAGAAGGATCCCTCCATCTTTCTCCTCCTCTTCCTGTTACATGCTTCAGGAGGAGGAGCCATGGGAGCCATGTCCACCTTTTACAAAGATCCGTCCCCCTCCCAAAGTGTCGCGGCTGGACGTCGGCAGTACCAGGTTGATGAGGGACTGTGTGTACCCGCAGCTCCCTCCACTGTCTACCAGGGGGCAACCTGAGAGCACCTTCGATGCAGCTGAGCCTGCAGGGGACACAATTGGGCTGGGAGTGTTGGAGGAGGCTGCTGGACTGGTGGAGCCAACACAGCCCGGAGCTCCATTTGGGGATCTACTGTCAGACCCTCTAAGTCTGGATGTGTCCACCCAACTAGAGGGAGGCCTGCAGTCCCTGGAGGTGGGGGCGCAGCACCAGCTGCCCTCTTCCCCCTCCCTGCTCAGCACCTGGACACTAGGGACTACCGATAGGCTCACCAGCAGAGCTGATAGGATGCAACTTAGCAGCTCGTTGCATGTTAGCTCTCAGTCTCCATTGCCCACCTCTCCATCCACCGCTACCCGACAACTGCCTCAGCCATTTGATTTCACTGGTTCCTCCTTACAGCCCAACCCTCAAGCACAACCCTCAGCACAGGTGAAGCCAGACACTACATCCCCTCACTCCTCCTCTACCTCCTCCATCTCTCTGCCACGACTTCATGGTATCAAAGTGGAATCGCCTGGCAAGAGGCCGGAGATTATCTCTAAGAGCGAGGCAAGAGGCATCACTAAATTGGCCAACCAAGCCTGTAAGGAGCCACTGGGGTCTCTGAGCAACTCTGAGCTCCTGGCCTCTCTCTCTACAAGGGCTGCAGGTAGCAGCAGCACGGAAGGACTGGCACAGAGTGTGGGACTCGCTTTGGCATTGCCTACTGCCAGTGCCTCAGGACAGGGCATCCTAAACACTAAGCCACCCGCCATTCCAAACAACATGCTCCTTCAGGATGATCTAATGAGACAAATGTCTCCCTTGCACAGAGCAACAGCTTCTTACATGGTGAGCAAACATGGAGAAAGGACTGTTGTGTTCAGAAGAAATGTTTTATCGTCAAGCAGTGTATTACTCCAGCTGTATAATAAGTAATTTTTGTCTCACTGATACTTAAAGGATACTTAAGATACAGTTCAAGCTTATACAGGATACAAGCAGTATATTACTCCAGCTGTATAATAAGTAATTTTTGTCTCACTGATACTTAAAGGGTACTTAAGATACACTTCAAGCTTATACAGGATACAATTCTAACTTCTTTTAATTTGTGTTGTGCTTTGCAGTAGTAGTATTGATTTTGTACCTGTAACATTTCATATTGTTTACTTCTCAGGCTACCAACACTCTTGCATCAGCTGGGGTAGCCCCCACTTCTGTTAGGAGAATAGGTAAGTGAAGCTCTAAATTGATACACACACACACACACACACACACACACACACACACTGTAAGTTCAGAAAGTACTACCAAATAAATGAATTATGTTGAGCTGGCAGGAGTTGCCGTTGAGTCATGTACTTGTTAAGCTGACATTCAGTATTGTTGTGCAGTGTCCGTAGTGCTTAGTGCTGTCTATGTGAACTATGGTGCAGTGTTGGCTGCTGCTTGCGCATGTTCAGACACTAAGAAGATACTGTATATGACCTAGAATCAGCAGTATGACATGCGCACATGTCAGCCAAGCAGTTTTAATCACAGATAGTTGAAGGGTGAGTACATACACGGAGAGGATGGTGACATGTGAAAGCCTTGAATGCATGTTGTTGAGTGCCACAACAAAGAACCAGAAGAGTTTTAAATATTCAGTGTGTTACAAGTGCAGAAGGCACCAGGCCTGCACTCTAACACACTCACTCAGTCTCTCATTAATATGCTTTGACGATTCACTCAGATTACAGATAAACACACATGGATCAATACACAAAGTAATGAGTCAGGATACTTGATTTTCCTGTACCACTGGATGGCTGTGTTTATCAGTGCACTGACAGTTGTATCCGCGCCTCCGTGACTTGTTCAGACACATTTCCCAGGTGGAGCTTGTTTTTTATTTCTTGATTAAATTCCTGGAAGCTGTTGTACTTGAAGTCGTTCTTTCTTGTCTTTAGTTGAACCTTTGGTGGTGTATACGTGTGTCTGTATCGTAACAGATTAAAGGGGACAACACAACTCAAAATCCAATCCCATGCCCCACTGCTTGACACTGAGCTTTCTGTAGCTGCTTCATCAGACTGGTCTGTTTTATCTGCTCTGTTACGCCTGTCCCTGCTCCCCTGTCCCCACAGCTCACAAACCAGCCAGGGTGCATGCTTCCACAAACACGATTATGATGGTTAGAAGCTGACATAAACCGGTGTTACCTTGGACTTAGAAAATGAACTGTGTATTTTGTGATGTGTTACTAGAATTGCTACAAGCACAGGTACTGGAAGAAAAGCCATTTCTTGAGGCATTTTTCAAATTGACCCTTACATGATTGAAAAAAAAATACCAGTTTTAGTCCATTTAGTATATCCCATATCTTGTTTACTTTTCCTCCCATCCTTTTGCAATTCATGCTTTATGCAATTAGTTTTTTCTACAAATTACATGTTTCATCTTTAAAAAAAAAAAAAAAAAAAAAGTGGCCCCAGCTAATAGAGACCCTAATGTAAATTCCAGGGATGTGACAAAGTTTATAGGCAAATGGTTGCCAGTAAGCAAAGTGAACATAATGCACACACTGACATGAGAACACTCAAGTTCGGGCACAATGAAATAACAATAAAGCAAACTTGGGCAAAGCCAAATTAAGGCTTCATGATTACTGGTTACTGATGGATTATTTAGCTCAGGCAAATTTCAAATTCAAGGAAATTGTTTTTCATACTGTATGAATGGCAGGAAACTTTTTTTCTGAAGGTAGGAAAGATACAAAAATTAGCCATAATTCCTGCAACTGTGCAACTGTGATCAGTGTGTGCAGATACCGTTTAGAAATAATGAAGAGGAGAGGGCCAGGCAAGTCCATTCCAAGAAACTTATAAAGAGAAAAAAAAAAAAACGCACTGTTCACTGCCTGCTCAGTTTTTCTTGCTGGTTCTTGTAAAGAAGATAAGAGATGTTGTTTCCTTTGCTGCCAGGCACTCCGACATACCACCTACCTCCAGTCAAGGCTCCCATAGGCAGCAAGAAGAAGAGCTCCAAGCACTGCTTCCTTTGTGGAAAGAAGACTGGCCTGGCCACCAGCTACGAGTGCAGGTACAAGTGCCTCCAGCGTTTGTACCTCACCCCACCTCAAATCCTTCCCCATTTGTCAGTCATGTCCTTTAACTCCTCCTTTAGTAGGAAATTGTCTTCTCCTAGTTCATCATTTTGTCTCTCCACCGTTTCCCCAGTGAAAACATCACCCTGTTCACTGCTTGTTGTGCCATATGTTATTAGTATTATCAAAGATTTTGCCTCTGCAGTGTCAATCGGTAACACTTTCCCCTCTCTTGCTTTGCTTGAGGCATCCACATTGAAGCCTGATGCAATGGTATGCAACTATAACTTTAATGTCCCAACGCAGGCCATTTGACTAAATGGTAGAGCTTCCCTGCGTTCAGATGACTGTGATTGAGAATAATTCAATTAGACTGTGAACAGCTGTGATCAAATTATGTCTTACGTAATTTACTGCATTATAAAGTGGTCACAAACTTAAAATTTTTAGATCATATGATATTTTGAATGGTGTCTCTATTTTTTTTTTTATCAATATATTGCTTTAAAAAAAAAAAAAAACACGAAGTGGGTGGATGGAGGCTTTCGGTCTATTTAAGCTTGGATATGAAAGAACTGAGCTAATGTGGAAGGAGTCATTTACACACAAACTCAGCCAGATAGCCCAATAATAGATCTAGGAATGTTTTGCCATTGGAAAAGTTAAAATGTCAGTTTATATTAACAAGCTTTAATATTCTAGTTTTCCTCAAGGGGAGGGCTCGGCAAAGCTAGAAGATCAGCACTTTGTAATAGAAGTTGTGGTTGGCCTCTTGTCCTTATCCTAAGCATTACCGAAATCTGATGGTATCATGCGTGCTTACCAAAATTTATACTATGGAAATCTTTCAGATGTGGCAACAACTTCTGTGCTACCCACCGCTATGCAGAGACCCATGACTGCACATACGACTACAAAAGTGCTGGACGCCGCTTCCTGCAAGAGACCAACCCCCTCATCAGTGCTCCCAAGCTGCCTAAGATCTAGACCCTACAAACCTTCACTCCACTTATAAACTGAGGGACGATCTGAAGAACTACAGGTTAAACTCAATGAATGAATGAACCAGTGAACATTTACAAAGAGTCTGCTAAGTCTTCTCTAGCAGAGAGAAAGAACTTAATCACCGCTGTGTGCTTTTTATCACCCAAGTTTGCTTAAAATTTAACTAATTACAAAAAAAAATTCTGAAATGCCAAGTGTGAACAAATAATTAAATCAAAACGGCACAGACCTAATTATCACTTCTGGATAATGTGAAGATAAACTTTATCCTTATTTCCAGTTCCAGTTATTTCCATAGTTCTTTTCCCATTGTAAAAAAAAAAAAAAAAAACGAAAAACAAAACAAAAAAAGCTGTGCATGTATATAGGTAGTTTTTGAAAAATGTCTGTTGCACGTTCAAACACATACATTTTAGTTTTGCCAGCCTTTTTTTTTCTTTTTTTTTTTTTTTTAAACTAGGACTGCAGATGACTTCATTCGACAAGTCTTTGAGAGATGCACTTTAGAGTTACCATATTTATACATTTGACCTTCCATATTGCAGGAAGGATCCTTAGATCTTTGTGTTTGTCTCTATGAAGTGTTTATGTTGTCTTTCATCAAGATTTTTATATTCAGCACCTCTTCCCTTCTTTCTTATATGGGCACATACTTACTGACATCACTAATGAATATCTTTATGGAAAAATACAGTACATCCACTTATTGATGAAATCCTTATTTATTTATAAAATACTACTTATTGAAATTTAAAGGTCAGTTTTGAAATAGCAAGTATGCAATGTGTAGGTGTGAATGTCAGTTGTAATCTGTATGCCTATCAAGTAACTACTAGGGCGGAGGGAGTTATGGTATTTATGATGTGTCTACAGTAAGGTGGTTGCCATAAAATCTTTTTTAAGTTTTTGTTTGTTTTTTAAATTGCGCAGCTGTTGCAAAAACTTTAAATGCTGTTATAGTATCTATGGGGGTTTGAACAAATAAAGTTTGTCTTTCCTTACATGTCTGTCACTGGCTCATGCATTTAGATCCAAAACTCATCTTTTTTGAGATGGCTTCTGCCATTGTCAGATTTTTTTTTAATTTGTGGGAACACACATGTTGAGTTCAGATGTTTACTGATTGTCTTGCAATAATTTACTCATTTCTTTCCAATATTTTCAAGTTTATTGTCAAATTCCTCATGAAGAGCATATTGAATGGCAGACATTCCCCTGCTGTTCTCTCTTAACATTACTCCTTGCTGTGAATTAGATAAAAAATTATTTCTGTTCTGCAGCACTGACTGATTCATGTTGCAGTCTTTCCTGACTTAGATGCTCCAGGAGTTTCTTAGCAACAGGATCGTTTTTATCAAGCTGTTGAATTCAAGATCACTCATGATTCCAAAGTTAGAACAAATAAAGATGAGCGGCATCTTGTTAGACCAGTTTTGTTGTCTTCCCTCATTGTTTGATGTTGTGGCATCATCTCAGGCCAAGCATCTATGCAAGAAGTCCAAAGGACAATTATTTCTCAACTTAAGTGCACACAAAATGACGGTGCGACATAAACAAGATAACATTCACCTTCAGACTTTTGATGGAGGAAAAAAAAAAAGAGCCAAGAATGCAATGTGTCTGTAAACCATTTATTATTTATTTGTGTTGAGAAGATGAACAGGCTGACGGTGGAGCGCAGACCCATCTCACACTCCTGGAAAAACAAAAGCTCTGACAATTTTTTAAATGCAATCACATGTCTTCCACAAATGTAGGACATTCCCCAGATGCAGCACATCAACACAAAACTACAGAATGTGCTTCAAATATCACTGGTCAAGGATGCACTGGACCCTTCCACAAACTAACCCCACTGGGCTCCCTGTCATTGGTTTACATTTTCAGATTCAGTGTGTGCCCTCTCCTTTACAGCAGTCGTCAGTTTGACAGGCTCAGCATTTAAGTGCTGCAATTTGTTTGTTTATATACATGGTCGAATTCAATCTCTAATCATGGAGAGTGGAGAACATATATTAACTCTAAAAAATTATTTACATGTCAGAGAGTAATGCTCAGTAATGCAATGCACTTAACCAAGGTCAACTCTAAAATGTGCATCATTAAATTCATTAAATGCTATTTGGTAACGCAGCTGCAATTGGTAAATATGTAAATATTTCCGTTAATTTGCGTAGCTGTCAACTTGTAAATTTGTTGTGTTGTTCTTTTGCTGTGTCACAGTGAAAAGCTAAAGAGAGAGCTACTTGTTATTCACTTTGCTGGATACAGTTCTGTGCGGCAGACAAACCCTGACCTGAACCACGTCTCAGTGTTTTTATCCTCTCTTTCCTCCCTCATTCTATCTGGCTTTGATCCAAGATAATTGGGCTGTGCAGTTTTATTCTGCTGAAACATTACTTAGTCTCTCTTGTCAGATAAGTGCATATCAACACAGGAAAAAAAGGCATCTTTTGATAAAAGATTGATTTTACAGGCGTAATAATTCCAGATGGTCGTTAGAAATAGACATTCTGTATGCTAATTTTGTCTCAAACCCTCCTCTGCCGCAGCAGGAAGTGAATTTTTCATTAGAAGTGTCGAAAGTTTAGGAGACAATAAAGGCATCAGGGCTTGCACTCTTGTACTACATCCATCACTGTGATGCTTCTCCTATATTCAGATCTTACACTTGCCATGATTGTGAAGGGCAATGCAGCTATAACATCACAATTTGGAGGCATTTTTTCCTGACTCACTATTTTTCAAATGGGACCCACTGTATGTCAGGTATCCCTTTTTGTTATCGCCAGCTCTCATGAAACACTCCCATAAAGTGAGCATTTTATATTGTGCTAAACAATTGATCCATTTTTTTTATTGCCCCTATAATGTGGCCTTTGGGGTTTGCAGGGTTTTCTTCTTCTGTTTGAGTTGGTTGCCTCCAGCTGTTTCTCTCTCAGTAAATGCAACAGTCTTCCATCGCCCACCCACCCACAGAGGTGTACCGTGTTATTTTCTCGCACACTGTCACACAAGCGGAAGTGCCTGTAGTTTCTGTTTCTGTTTCACGATTGCTCAGCTTCCCTCTTGCAACTGCGCTAAATGCTCAGAGGCTGTATTTTGAACACACTCGCTGGAAAGCAAAGCTCTCATTTTGTAAACAGTAGTCGACTGAATAACAGTTCCAGCTCCTTTGGAAACGTTAATGTCAATGGAAACTGTGGTTTCTGAGTGATGTGTAATTTTTTTTACAGTTAAAAATTATCCTCTAATAAATAAACTATGATTTGTAATGTTACATTCTAGTTCTTATCAACCACTCATGATAAAATTTTTCTATCTGTAATCTCACTCTTTAAACTTGATCACTCTAAATTGCAGATATGTCTGTCTCAGGAGCGTCTGCAGTATTTATTAGGATTTAAATCACAACCAGTACATTACTTCCCAACCTTGTGCGTCTTTGTGGAAAAAGATATGTGTCTGTATGGAATAAAAGTGCCAGTCTTTGCTGAGAAAAATATGCACAGGGCTGGAGGGGGCAAGGGATGAGATGATCAAGCACTACCAGTTTGACAGGTTCATCCTTGCTGGCATGACAGAGGCAAGGGCATGCTCTCTCTCTCTCTCTCTCTCTCTCTCTCTCTCTCTCTCTCTCTCTCTCACACACACACACACACACACACACACACACACACACACACACAAAGAACTTCAACAGTTCAAAAACAGAAGATCCTTTTTGCCATCTCACCCCCTTCTGTTCCATTCCCACCTTCTGACAGGCCCGCTGACCTCCAGCTACTGACCTACCCTCTGCCTGTCTGTCTGTCTTTTCCTGTCTCCCTCAACCTGTCTCACCCTCCCTCTCTCTGTTTCTCTGCTTGTTTTCTTTTTTATAACCCCTAACTCTCCTTTATGTCTTTTCTTCACTCACCATTGAATTGTGGCGTGTGACCAATATCTAGTGCTGCATCATTTGGATTTTTATGGAGGGGCCTTCCTGTAATCCAAATGTAAGCTTCAAACTGCAAATGTCAGCCTCCTGGACTCCCAGTTTAAAACACTTGCACACCTTCTGCTAAGTCATAACCAGAAATTCTGGATATATGTTGCAAGGTGGAGGCCTGGCCTGGCCGAGGGATGCCATTCCCTATTTTGTATGTTGTAAGTGTTTTCTTAGTGACCTGATGAGGTGAAGTTTGACTATACTCTGGTCAAAGGGCTGATTTGCTGTTTACAGAAACCCGAGCTATGTGAAGTGTGGCTGCCTGTCTGCACATTTAACACATCCACTCCCGTCCTAATCCCTGCATGCAGAGAGGGAGTCTGTATCTCGCAGACGCTGAGACACATGCATGTCAATTTGGCAGCCCTTCGACTCACTCCGAGGTGCCCACTCTCTCCAGACAGAGCACAGAGGCTCTGTTGTCCTACCCCAAGGACGGAGTGGCGGACTGTGCATCAGTAATAAGCCCAAATACAATGACAGGTTTCACGGAGACAGAGTTGAGGCTTTGAGTCAGCACAGGCTACATTCACCCCCCCTTTTTTTCTTTTTCTTTATTTCTCTTCTTTTTTTTAAGTGAGCCTTTCCCAACAAACTGTACTGTGAATGAGGCGCTCTTGATGTACAATTACATAGTGTGATTCACTCCAGGCCCTGCATATTCCCAAGTGATGACCCCACTGGAACTTGACGGGATCTGTTTACTGGGTGTTGTTGTCACCAGCATGATGGACACCATCATCATCATCATCATCCCTTTTTAGCATACTACCCCCTATTCATCGCCACCATGTTAATTTATTATCACCATTTTCATCATCCACACCCTCTTGTCTGAATCTTAGCCATTCCCACCATCATCACCATTTTCATCCTCATCATCATCTTTGTAGTCCACAGCCAACGCGCCCGCGTGCGCCGCCTGTCCTTTATATTCATTATTTCCCTTGCCTTTTTTTCCCACTCCATTTTAACACGGAAGTCTGTGACGCATAGGCTACTATACACAGCTGCGAACGGGGGCGATGAAATAAACAAAATCTCGTCCTTCGGTGCCAAACACAGCGGTGAGTTTCTTATGTGTTTTTTTCCCTCTTCAGTTGTCTCAGTTAATCCCAATAAACATTTGATGGTCCCGCTGTGGTCCACTGCAGCTCTGCGTCCGTCTACACTGTAGCTGCTCTGCCGTGTACCTCCTGCGCCTCTCGCCTTATTAAATCCAAGCGGAGACGGCTGACGGACCGCCGCCGTGCGTCTGGACTGTTTGAGGATGTGATTGTGCGAGAATTTTCCTATATCTCCTGCGGTACAAAAACTGACGGCCACTCTTGCCACGGTCACCTTTAGCCCGCTGTAACTAAGGTTGGTATGCAAATTGAGTTTATTGCGATCGATTGATGCGCTCTGCAGCTATTTGCAGCTATTGTGCAACGCGGCCGTACGCACATCGGCTGCTGTTGATAGTGAATTCGGTGCACAAATTGGCGGTGTAGGCTCTGTTGTTGGATAATCAGGGGAAGACGTAATGCTGAACATGTCCATGCGATGCTTTTTGTCAGTTTTACTCAAGCCTCAAGCGAGAAAGCGTTGTCGTTTTCGTGTTGGAATAAAAACCGCACGCCCGGGAAATCGTAATTGATTGCATTCCGATACAGTGAAGACGGGCTGGTTGCTTGATTTTACCGTGATTTGCATGTCAGGATGTTGGGCATTCTGTTTGATTCTCTTAAAGCAAATCAGCCCGGTGCTGAATGTGCTCACACAGCATGCAAGCGACGGTGGGTTTGTGTCCTGTGACTTTATCTCCAGTACCGGACCCGTATTGTGAGGCTTGTTTACTGTTGGATCCTCAGTAAAGGCAACACAAGCGCTTGTGCCAAGTGCTTTGTCTCACTCAATATTTTGGGCCACGGTGTAAGTCCAGGCTACAGGTCTGGAGCGCACTGTTGGTCCCTCATAATAAAGCACAGCCAGGCAGAAGGCGCCCTACATAGCTGCTGCGTTAGCCTACAAACCAGCGCCGAGAGCCTTGTGATTCCAGTTCCTCTCATTGCTTAGAAATGCTTCTTTTTTGTGTGCCTCTGTGGCCCAGTCCGATATCAACAGCCAGGCAATTTGACACAGAATTGCATGAAGCTGTAGGCCCTAATTATTTTGCATTGAATGAGGACAGTGTCAGTGCAAGTTCACACCCCATACTGCCATTAATCACAGTCAGCTTGACTTAATTCCTGCAGTGTTTCTCCCATTACACTTTGGCTTTTCTGGCTTTCCCGAATTTGTTCCATCTCAGATTCATCTGCTGCTCAGCCATTGCCATGGTATCTAGCCATGGCAAAAAAAAAAAAAAAAAAAAAAAAAAGTGTCTTCCAGTTTCAGTCACTTTGATTGCCTTTGTCTTTTTTCTTTTCCTTTTTAATTTTTTAAGCAAGCAGTGCAGTGTAGCATGATGGAAACGCTTTCATGTTCCTGTGACAACCTGCTTCTTCTTGATGTGCGAAAAACCTGCTGTGATACTCACTTTCCCATCAGGAGGGTAAACTAATTAGCCTTTCCGTCCCCATATTCTTTGATTCCGATGTTACCGGTTCGGGCTGGGTCTCAGTGAAACCTTCCTATAATCCCATCCTTGTCAGTATCCAGGATTCACTGTCATGTGTAGCTGTAAGGGCCTGAGGAAAAGCCAGCTGTGTCTCTGGACATGTGTGTGTGTATGTTACATCACTGCAGCCTTTGGTTATGTCTTTGCCACTGTTGTGAAATAGTGAGGGCTTGTTGCGATAAGAGAACTCATTGTCCTGTTGGTATTTGTGCAGCATGCATGCATAAACTTGTAGATAACATAATGCTTATTCTCTCTGTTGAGCTGCCGTGTCACTAATCCTGCATCCTCACATGGGATTAACACGTATAGATCGGCTTCTGTCTCTCACGCACACAATGTTTAGGTTTCTGACACACTTGAAGCTTTTGAACAATAACGCCAGACGGTGGCCTCCCTGTCGGCAGGCAGTTGGTGCTCTAATCTTGGTTTTGTACTTTAGATTGGAACAAAAGAAATATCTCTGCTCAGAAAAATGATTTTGGAGTGCTTTTAATTTGCCACAGCAGTCTCAAAAATATGAACAGTTTAGTGAAATACCTGTCAGTCTTTTGTTCATGTGCAGTCTGCATTTGTTCTTGTCAGAGTTTTCATGGTGAGTGTACAGATATTATGTCATGGTACTTTAATTTCACTTCTGATCTCAAATGAGAATTTTTTTTTTTTTTTTTGCGAGGGGAAAAAAAATGATTCTCATATAGCAAAAACAAGCAAAAAGCAAACCCAATCAATTAAATATTTACTTTGGTAGCCTGGTTAGTCAAGTTTCAGTCAAGATAGAAAGCAAACTACATTTTGTTCAAATATTTCTCTACTCATGGGTGTAGTCCAAAAGCATCAACTACTCCTGGTCCGACTGTTCATCACCTAAAACCACTTGGTAGTTTTTTGTGCAGACCTCATGTTTTCCAGTGAGTGGATCACTCAAGTCATCTAGCTCTAGTTTCTGTTCTTCATAACCCAGCCTTGTGCCTGGGCCCCGGCCGATTGTGTTCTCCTGAACAGAAAGGGATTTGTGTAGGACTCAACAAGCATTCTGCCATTGTGTGAAGTCTCATCTTTTCTAAGGCCTGAGCGGGCCGAGCTGTCAACGGATTCTGAAGTCATCAGTCGTCTTGACAGACCTGACTACAGGGAGACGCAAGAAACGAGAAACCAAAGCAATAATTGTGATTGTGAACAGGGGGGAGAGGAGGGCCGAGGTTTTTCTCGCTAATCTGCTAAAACTGAGGGGCAAGGAGCTTGCAGTCTTAATGGACTGTGCCATTGTGGGATTGCAAATTAACTCATGCTTCCTGTCTTCAGAGATATGTTCTGAGGGAAGTAATTGGAGGGTGGAAAGAATGCGATCAAAATATCTGAAAGCTCCTATAGTAGCTTTCTGCCAATTAACCGCTGTCATTGTTTGACACAATTGGTCGTGATGGTGAAGTGTTCCTCCCACAGTATTTTAAAATGTGGAGCGGAGAATGGATTTGACAGTCCCTATTGTGTTATTCTATAGCAATTTCAGTCAAATTCAATTAAACAGAACCCAGAAACATTTTGACTTGTTTCAAGGCTAACCTTATTGGCTGGTGGAAGGGCTTTCACAAAAAAAAGTTTTCATTTCTGCTTTATCTGCTGTAGTCCCACTTTACTTGGTGGCAAATCAGTTTGTTTTGCAACTGTACTACAGCTGAGGTCTCTTCTCACTGAAGAAATTAGTTTTAATGCACTTGGAGCTGTAAATGGGATATTTGTGTTTGTATGTTGTGTAAATACGACAGAATAGCTGATCTGCTGATTTAGCCTACAGTGAACACAGATCTGAAATTGGGAAGATAATCTTTTGTTTAAGCACATTGCATGGTTTGCAGATGATATACTTAGAAGAACAGCTTGGGTTTTTACAAAGCAGGCTTGATCTTGAAATAATGTACGCAAAAAAAAATCATAATTTTTGTCAGGCATCACTGTTTGAAAAAGATTATCCTCCTGAATCAGGTGATTGTTAGCAGCAAGACAAACTTTCTCTCTTTGTGCACAGACACACTTCCTTTTTTTTGCTTTATTTCCTGCTTAAACACAGCTACTATTGATGGTGGGTGAGTCTGTGCTTCTGAACCACCCAGGTTGCCTTTATCATGCAGTTATTTTTGCCCAAATGGCCGGAGAGCAGCACTTTCTAATTTCTGAGGGCCCTCTGAGTTCTTCACAAGTGTCACGATTCTTTGTTTTTCCATTTCAAAATGGCACCTGCAGACATGTTCCTCTGACTCACACTGCGTCTCCATGTCCAACCAACTGTTTTCACCTTCTCCTCCGTCCAGAATCTTTTTGTTAAACTTTAAATTAGTATTGATTGCATTGTTCAGAAGGAGAGGAAATGGAACTAGCCAGCAAAAACGAGTATCCATTTACCCAGTGTACATATCTTGTTCCCTTTTACCAGAAGTGCATATGTGTGAGTGTGTGTGTGTGTGTGTGTGTGTGTGTGTGTGTGTTGCTGCCTCAGATCTGTCATGTGGGGTTTGTTTCTGTGAGGAGGCCATAATCATGCCAGTTATCAGCTCTAACCTTTCCTCTATACTTCCAACATAGTGATTTTATCTATTTTTTTTTATTATTAATTTCAGGCATTATAGTAATTAAAAGTCTGTTTGCAGTATTATGCACGGTCTGTTCAGACATTACCATATGGCAACACTGCAAATAGACAAGAAAAGTGCTTCCAGTGCATCTGCACCACACAGTTTTTGCTATACGATCCTGGACTGTAATTATATGAACACATCTCCTGCTGTTCTTGTTGTAGCAGTGTCTGGCTGGGCTGTAATATGATAACATAATAAAGGTATCTTACTGTGTAGGTTCCCGTCTAATAATCAACCCTGTCCTCCCTTGCTGCCGTGTCCCACTGTGGCCTGTCGTCTTCCATACAGGGAGGGGAATATTGATCCTCTCTAATGACTTCCTGCTATGGATGATGTCATGACATATCCACTTCTGTGACATGCAGCCTTGCTTGCACTGCTGGAATAATGGTAAAGCCTTTTTATGAGTACTTAAAACATAAGTAGCCCGCTCCAGTCGAGTGTGTGTGTGTGTATGTGCAGTGTGTACACTGCTGGGGTCTTGTGAAATCCTCATGCGTGGGATGAAAGAGGAGAAGCGTTGGACAGTTGCTATACATCAACCGTGCAGAAGTGCCGCCTCAGCTGGAAGGGAGCGTGTGGTGGCACCGCTGCATGGTCGCTGTCCATGGTTGATGATGCCATTAGAGCTGTCGTGTCCCAAGGTCTCAGTCTGCTTGTGGCGGAAGGCCAGGAGGAGGGCAGTTCTAAGAAGCCACGTCTGGGCCGCACGCGACCACGTTGCTGATGCACTGATGCAAACGCAGTGCCAGTAAAAACACAAATTAGAGAGCTAATCCTGTTTGCTCTGATGAAATTTGAATGTAATATATAGATCTGACCCCGTTTGTGGTTTTTGTCTCATTATCTCAGTGGTTCAGAATTAGGCAGTGGACCATACTTCAGCGGTTTCTGCTGACATGCTGCTATTTGAGCCAAGCTAGCCGGACCAAAAGTGTTAATATGTTACTTCTGATTGATGGACCTGACTGCAGATTTGACACTCGTGTTACGGGATCTGTGATTAGCAGCATTGAGAAACTGTGTCTTGGCACAGGAGCAAGTTAGAATGGATCATAGGGAAAGGACAAAAATTAGCAACGCGGTGTGCTGAAGGCACAGATAAGAGGCTGGATGTATTTTTATTTTGAATGAACGTGATTGTCTGCTGTTTAACTGCTTTTTCAATCTCTACTCTTTATTGAATCTAAAATAGCATTTCAACCAGTCAACCACTATTACATTAGTCAAGGGACCTTGAAAAATCCTGTTCCCATTGTTTTCTGTGTTGTGGCTTTTTCCTACAATGAAGCAGTTGATTTATAATAAGCAATATAATTAACTAAGGTATGGCTGGTGCAGAGTCTGAAAGGTTTCCGTCACCAATGTTGTTTGTTTTTTTTTCCCCCAACACAAATCCTTTGAGAAAAGAGATTAAGCTTGGTGAGATGTTTAGATAAGTGGAATACACAGATATGTCCGTGCAAGCCTTAATCAAACTAAAATCTCCCCACATGCAAAGTCTTTCGGTTGTAAAATGTCTACAGTGTGAAATAACAATCTGTGACATTACTGTACATAAATATGTGTCTGTACTGTCTGCTGCTGAGCTCACTGCTTGACGCAATGGTGATTCAACCTATACCCCATTCCTGAAAACTTCTACATTTGCTGTTCTGAACACTCTGTGTCACACAGGTCTTCCTGTGGGGGAAAAAATCCTGTGGCATTCAGGAAATGATGTGATTTAAATATGTGGCAACAGCAGTGATTTGTTTGGAAAGAATTAAAGAACAAACATTTTACAGCCTTAAAAATAAATGTAAACCTTGTGTTCAGTTATCAAAAGTTCACACAATACATTTCATGGTGTAAGACTATTAATACAGTAGAAAATTATTCAATGGAGCTGCCATTCTGATGTTTTTTTTTTTTTTTTTTTTTTTTTTTAGTTGTAAATGAGGCACCGCTGTTGTTTCATAATGAAAATAGATGTTTGGGATTCTGCTCTGAAGAATTTTCAGATTTTTCCCCATGTGAAGTTTTTTTTTGTTTTGTTTTAATTTTTAATTTTTTTTACTGTCTAGGTAATATTTTAATATTTGCATTGCCAGAGGTGGTTTGGTGCTTGTAATTTTTCTTGTGTGCATCAATGAATTTTATCCCATCAAGTGCAACCATGTCAGAGGCTTTCCCTAGCTACAGCAGCATAAAATAATTCCAGCTTTAATTCCCTACTGTGTTTTCAAAAGCCCCATGATGCCTTTGATCATTTTAATTCAATCCAGAGTGCTGGTTATGATTTGGTTTTTAATAGTGGTTTACAAAGAAATAAATCATTCATTTTCCTATTGCTTCTTCATATTAGGTTTGTCGACCCAATGTGAGACACTACGCTGGAATTAGATTTAAAGTTGTTCGCAAAAATGTTTCGTTTTGTTTAATAATTTATTGAAGTAAAAATGTCTGTAATTGAAGATTATAGTATTTATAATTGAAGGTTATATCTGTTTACGTCCCAGGACACCCACACGGGAGTGATGGCTGATTAGGCCTGTACTCGGGACTGTCGGGGTGTGTATGGACTGTGCTTGATGGACATTTCACTCACACTGTGGGCAAAACTCTGTTACTTTATATAAATTTAATGAGCCGAAATGTTGTATGGTGCATTGTTACTATGACAAGAAAATCCATACCTTTCATACATGATGCAGAGGACAGTTTTGCACAAAAACATTTACTAACTCGGCCGTTCAGATGCCATAGGCCTACACACCATTAAATTGCGCCCACAAGATGTTGAAAATATATATATTTTTAAACAATACACAGAATGACTGTCTGTGTGAAATATGCTGCAACATTGTGAGAGTCTAAGGACAAAGAAACAAAGAATGCTGTACGGCGGTAAAGCCCCTTGAGGCGGATTTGTAGTTTGATGTTTGGCTGGACAAATAAAATTGACTTGACTTGACTTTAAGGCAGAATGGGTGGGATTTGGCGGTTGTGGTTTGTAAACACAGTCAAAGTTGGCCCCTCCACCCTGGTTAAGTTAACCGTCGGCAGTGAGTTTTCGTTTTTCAGAAAAAACTTTGGCCCGCCAGCTCGTACCTGTCCAACAGGAAAGAGGTCAGCACTCCATCGCTCTTCATCCTCCTCTCCATCACTGCTCGCCAGCGGGTGAAAGCTAATCCCTTGACTCTTGTTGTGGAGTGAGCTTTGTCTGCTTGGTATTTCGCCTTTCTGTATTTCCTTTTTTGTCCCGTTTGCATCTATGATTTTCATAGCCTCCTATTGGATGTCATGCTATCGATCTGGCACTTTGTACTGTGATTGGCTGGGGGCTACACACCCACTGCCTAAAGGCTGAGCAGCGGGTGAGAGAGAGAGTCTCAAACACAGCATAATAAATAAATCCAGGCAGAAGGCAGGGTCTCTGTAGATACACACACCAACACACACTTCTAGTGGGTCATAAGTGATGATGGAGAGGGATTTTTTGTCTCTGTTTTGAGGAAAATCCTACTCATTCCGCTCTTAACGTGGCTGACATAAGCTCTTTCTTCACATGTGTTGCACAAAGCGGTGTCATGTACAGTAGCTTTACTAGCAGAAGAAAAAAATATGTCCATCCCGATGAACTTTAAGCTCCACGGTGTGCCGAGTTGTCCTTCCAGAAATGCTGATCGTCGTAGCTCCAGAGTTGACCATCTTGCTTTTTCCTGTCTCTGCTGGTGTGAGCCAATCACCTGGGCACCTCTGTTGGTCATGTGACATCTTCCCCACTTCACAAGTTAAAGAGGTCCATGTGAATGCAGCGTAATGATGGATGGGATAGGATAATGCTGCTTTTTTTTTTTTTTTTTTTTTTTGGGCAAGCTTGAGCAAAGTGTATCCTGTCCTGTGAGGGATCAAGATCGCTGACCTTCCGGCCTCGACTTGTGAGGCTGACATGACACTACCTTTGAGACCTTAGGAGGAGTGGACATATTGAAAATTATTAATGAGGTAGGCCACACTGCCACATGGATCTAATAAACTTGGGTAAGACATCAGGTTTGATATATGTAGACTGGAGAATGATCACACCGCTGGATGTTTTAGGCTACTACATAAGTCAGTATACAAGAAAACGTCATCAGCATGCATTATGCATCTACAAGAAGGGAGCCCTTGCAATAGTGGTGTTAATGAGTTTCAACAAAAATCTAAAGAAGAAGAAGATGAGGAGGCGGAGAATATGCACCCGGTTGTTTACTTCTTTGTTGGAATCCCAAACATTTTGTTTTGCCTGTTTTATCTCCATCATTGGATTTAGTATCAGTGTTGTGTTGATCAGTGCCAATTTATGCTGCATTCCTACTGGCTGGTCAGTAGACATAGATCATAGCAGCAGATACAAGTAAATACAACAAGTAAATGACATCAGCTGTCTTTGAACCTCTCTCACAGTGCAACATAGGAATTTGTCACCATGACCAAAGATATCACCACGTTTCTTCCGTGTTGGTCATCTTTCATATGGGACAGCCCAAAATCACACAGTGAACACTTGGCTTAAGGTGGCCTGAGACGCTGTTTGACTATCAGCTCTGTATGCATGCAGCCAGGTTGTGTTATCCATGCAGGATGACAGAGAGAGACTCACAGTGAATTTTGTCAGGGTGCACAGGCTGCAGGTTATTGACAGAAGCGGTGTGGAAGGTCTGAAGATCCCAGTTTCAAAGCGATATGGGTGTGTATTGATGATGCAGGGTGGCTCTGTCAAACAAACCTGACATGTCCATTTATTCAGTTTCTTTGGATATGGCCGCTCTGGGGAAGGAGGAGGAGGGTCTAAATCAAGACTTCTCCCGATGTGTCAAAATGGCAAAAGTTGAGTAATGAGAATCCCACTCTCCATATGTGCACCGAGTCTCATCACACTCTCGCAGGCACAGTGTCAGCGATTACTCTGCAGGCCTAAATGTTAGCTTTCTGCTGCCAGGCCAGGGAGAGGCTGACTCTCTTTGCACCGGTTGCAATTTAACATTTTAAACTGATTTCATTTGTTATGTTTCAGCATGTATTTGCTACTGAGCTAGAGTGACTGCTGCAGCCCAGTCATCCAACAGGCTGCCGCTCTCATGCAGTCATTCAGCAGCTGCAGTCGGCTCTCTGAGGAGCGGCCAGTGAGTCAGTGACCAACCAGACCAGCAGCCTCTCAAGCTGTCTCTCAGTGAATACACACACACACACACACCCACCAAGACCCACACACACTCGTCTGCTGGTTCATGGAGCACGGTGGTGGGCTGTTACTGCCTGCTGGTCCATAACTCCTCCACGCAGAGAGGGGTCATTTTACCAAGTAGCAGGTAGATAAACACCAGCTTTAGGGAAGTTGTTTTCATTGGGTCGGTTGCAGCAACATTCTCTTTAATCTGTTAAGAGAAAAAAAAATAAGAGAGGTCTTCTTAATGATCCAAATCTGCTCTTACCCAGGTGTACAGAGAGATGAATCCCAGCTGTTCGTAAATTGGAGGCGTGTGTCTGAGCACTTATTATTAGCATTAAGATAACGCCCCTTACACGCTATATAAGGGCAGCTGTTGTGCCGTGTGCAAAATACTGTAGCACTTGCCCAAGAACCGGAGATGCCACCAAACAGGGAGGGAGGAGGAAATGGAGCTTCTGCAGCTGAAATCAGAGTTGATTGTGATCGTGTGGTTTGTGAGTGCAGGGCCAAGTCAAATTTCCCTTCTTGGGGCAACAAAGGTCCGAACTGAACTGAAGTAAACTAAAGTGCTGTGTAATGAACTTAAGAAAAGAAAGAAAATGTGATTTTTCTTTACAGGTAAGTCAGAAAGTCAACAATGGCATGTGAGGCTGTGAATGTAATCTAGAGAGATGCACAGCTGCTGAAATAAAATGAAAATGGCTCGGTATTAAAATGCAGACCAAAAAACGTGCGACAACAGCAGGGGGACGGGACGGTTTCTGAAGCCATGACACCGACAGAGATGCAGTTCTTCTGTATAAACACTCTCACATTCATTTATGCGTCGAGCTATTTTTAATACCCGTCATGGTCCAGTGGCTTTTTTGCTCTCAAGTGTCTACATTCAGATATTCTTATTTTAATAATCTAATCCTTATAATTACTCTAAAACATAAAATAATCTAAATGTGATTATGCAGTGATATTCATTTAATGCAGTTTCGTGTTCTTCAGTTGTGTTCGGTTTGCGGGCTGTGACAGTGAGAGGGCTTTTTCTGCTCTCGGTAAGAGCGCTCTCGACCACTCATTTGAATTTCTCTCACCGAAAAGCAAAGCAAAAATGAGAAAATACTGGAGAATCCCAGAAATTGGTGGATGCAAACAAAAATAAGAAGAAATTTGCTTGTGTTATCTCTCCTCCTGCATCTGTCCCATTATGTCTGAAGGTCAGGGCTGTTTTACTTGGTAATGTCAGGGTGGTGGTTACATGCTTTCAGTTTCAGTGTTCAGTTTGTGTGTTCACTTCCTCATTCTTAGCATGCAGTGGCCTCTTGTTTCCCTCTAATCTATATCTATATATATAAGGTCATTATCAGTATCTATACATATATAATTACCTGTCACAGGCAGTAGGCCATGTAGTCCCAACCACTGATCCATTTCTATGAATGACGTTTTGTGGTTGGCTCTGGGTCCTTGGTATGTGCACTGTCTACTGTAAGCATTGAGTTTCAGCTAAATAGCCAGTGTTAAGTTGTTTTTGGCGATACGGAGCAAGGGGGGAATAATTATAGCACAGTTACTGGGAAATTTTTTTGATAAATCTATGTTGACTTGTGACAGTTCACAAGTGAGGGCCCCTCCCTCAGCCTGATCTCTACCAGTAAATATAAGGAAGCACTGAAACTGTGTGTTAATACAGTAAATACTACACCATGCGTGGGTTGACCTAAGCGTTCTCTCTGGTTTCAAATGTTTTCCAGTCCTACAGATATTTCCAGCAGTCAAAAAGAAAATTAATTGTCATAACTGTTGTCATTACCAGGCACTTACTTGTTGTTGTTGTTGCTTTATTGTGTTTATTATGGCGTATGTATTTGTAGTTTGGCTTGAGCATTTTAAACGTATAACCAAGATGTGTTAGACTGGTGTGCGCTTGTGTTGTGACCTGGACTGAATGCAGATTATGTTATGTGTTTAAGTCATTATGTGATTCACTGTTTACAAGGAAATCCTGGCCATCTCAGCCAGGGAATTCCTCTCAAACAAAGATTTGAATCAGGTTGATTTCCTGGTGAAATAACAGTTAAACCAAAGTGAAACACTTTTTGGGAGACTTTTCTGACAGCAGAACGTTGTGTTTGTACGAAAGCAGGAGTAGCTTCTTGACTTTACTTCTTTATAGGTACCTGTGTGCTGCACTTCATGCTTATTGGATCACTGCTGTACCCACAGTTCCAGTGGAGAACGCTCTCTTGGGTGTTGTTGCTTGAATATGTAAGATGACAGAGTTTTGAAGCAGTTCATGTGCTGCACTGTACCTGCTGTTGTGTACCATTCACGGCACATTGGATATGCTGGCCTATAAACGAACGGCATTTTATGGGAATCAAATGTTCAGCATACTTGAAATTCAACCCTTTAGGGAGCTTGTTTTACTACCATTATGCATGAGCTGTGCCTCCTGTTTTGGGCTGATCAGAGCGAAGCGGTTCGGTTGAACGCCGAGTAGATCAGCATAAAAGTCAAAAAAAATCTTTGTCAGTGCAGGAAGCAAGTCCTAAAATTATTGCATGACTTTCAAAACCTTGAAGAATGTTTTGCAAGTTGTCACGAGGCCAGAAATAGCTGTGGTGGCTGCGGCCTACAGGCAATTGTCATAGCAGTAAATGTGGGGCATGGCTATGTTGGTTTAGACACCACCTTAGAAAATGACAGGTACTTCTTGTTTGCTTGCCTTTTTTTGATTTCCTTTTACTATTTATTTATCACCTTATAAATGTATGTATTTTTGGACATGTGATGCTTGGCCATTTCTTGATAAGTGACACAGCTTTTATTCATGAAGGTTTAGCAATTGATACCACTGTGATTTCAAAATATTTCCATATATCGTATTACAAATCATGAATAGTAATTCTGTGGTAAAAGAGCATATGCTTAGGCTGGAAATGTGCACACGTCATCCATCTATGACAGCTACACTTGTTGTAATCGTTACAATGGCATCTTTGATGGGTGATAACTGTTTTAAGATCAGCAGGAAACAATAAGCTCTGCTCTTTCAGGAATTCATTTTGGGTGACATCACATGACTGTGCAGCTTGTAATATTTCATTGTTAAGTGTGACATCTGCCTATGAAAGGTGTAAAATGACTTGTGAACTGCTTTTGGCTTTCATAGGCCGTACTGATGTGGTAAACAGTCATGAAAAGAACAGCAGACATTAAGGCCTCACTATGTACCTGTCCACACCCCTTCATAGTCGGGTTATTCCAAAGTGAGCACAAAGCTATTTTTCCCCTGCTGAAATCAGATGAAGTGATTCCAGCGAAAGCAGGTTAAATCAGGATTTGCATAGGGTTTCTTTGCTACACAGTGCATGTCGGTGTGCGGAGACAAGCCCAGGCAGCAAGGAGCTAACCCAGTGTCTTCATAATCTTATTGTTGTGAGGTTCAGATTAGCAGAGGTACAAAAAAAGATTTCAAAACACTTAACTATACCCTGGAACACAATGAAGGCCATAATTAAGAAGTGGAGGAAATATGGCACCACGAGGACCTTGCTTAGATCATGCCACATTTCTCCAGGATGACAGCCATGCAAAGGGAAAGCTCGCCAGCAAAGCCAAGAGGCCAGCGGCAACCTTAAAACAGCTGCACGCCTGTGTGGCGGAGGCTGAACAAGCCAAGCATCCAACAAACATTACGTGCGTTCTCCACATTACTGGGCTGTGCGGTAGGATGGCAAGGGAAAAAAAAACACACACACACACACAACAACCTCTCCATGCTAAAAAGAGCTTTTACCCTTGTCATTGTTATGCAGGAAAACACAGCAAATCTCTTGAAACCATGCAAGGGGGCGGGGGGAGTTTAGTGGTTTGATGAAGTTAAGGGAAAATGTTTTGGCCTGAGTTTCAAAAGAAATGTTTGCTACAGAGCCAACCATCATCCAAAGAGCACAGTGCCTCCTGTTTATCATGGCGATGGCTGCGTTAAAACTATATGGCTGCTTTATCTTGAGCAGGATAGACGACTGTGCAGACAGGTCTGTTCAGGAAGGAGGGGGAAATATTTCTGTATTTGGTGGAGAAATTAGGTATTCTCTGCACTTGCGCGAGAAAGCTCATATTCTAATTTTATTTCAAAATATGGCCAACTTGATGGGAAGCACTCAGCCAACCCTGACCTCAGTCCTATAGTGGGCCATATCAGAATATAGTATGTCCGCTGTAAATTTTATTTTAAAAAATGCCGGTACAAAATCACCACATCACTCCTTTCTAGAATTTCTGTGAACTAAATAGAAATGAGAGGCGCTTTCTCTTTTCTCATTTTATTTGTAAAATGACATTGAACTGAACTGAACTGAGGTTGGCTTTTTGCTTTCAACGCTACCCTCCATGTCGCTCGCATCTTTTGGCGCTCTCTGTCCTGCCTCTCATGGCTCTTCTGTAAGAGGTAGAGGAGGTTTCTTGTGTTGGAGTCTGACGTTGGAGTCAGTAGGCGGCGTTCTCTGCAAAGCACCGTTTTCTGGTCGGTGTCAGATTTCATACATCCAAGTGACGGAAATACCCCTCGTTTAGGAATAAGTTCCTCGTCTTGTCCTGGTCGAGCTCGGTCACGCTCTGTGTCGGAGTGCTGCGGGGACTTTCATTCCCTGTCACACTCCTCCATGTTTGTCTTTGAGTTGATGTGTAGCAACGTCTACAGCGACGGACAGAAATCTCTATTGATAGACATTTTTCTCTTGTCTCACGATCTACATCATTATATTGCACAGCCCTGCTAGTAACTACATCCAACTGGAACAAGTCTGATTCATTCAATAGGTTTTCATCTCAGGACTCAAGGTAATAAAGCTAGAACAGCTGAAAGATTGTATGCTTTTCTAAATATCCTCTGTATGTCCTGCAGGCCGCCGGTGCAAGCAGTGTAGTTTGATTACTGCCAAACATAAACCAGCTGAAGGTGGCAGGGCGGCCTGATGCTCACAGAGTCGAGTCCAGAACAGAGTTGTTAGACGTTTGATCGCCCAACAGCCACCGTGCTCATCAACACATGTCCTTCATCAAGCCACCCTCCACAGGCCTCGTCCATTTTATGTCACTCTGGATATCAGCCTTGGCTAAATGCCAAACATATAAATGTGAATCTGCAAAGCTTAACAGCGACAGCCTGCTTTATGATTACATAAATTGCTTCCACTTACAGGCCTGTAGTTTATTGCTCTCAGTTACACTACTGATACATTACACCAAATGATTAGATGTGTAGCTTGTGATTTGTCAAAGGCTGGAAAGGAAAATAAATTCTTGTGGAAATGAAACCTGTAGTATCTGTCTAATTTAGAGCTGCACAATAACTTTGGCGTTTTTTCAACCCAGGCCATACGAAAAGGTTCATTTTCATTTATTTATTTAATTTATTTATCTTCTGTTTAACCAGAACGGTCCCATTAGGACCCATTATAAGCATACATAGTACAACCTCACCTTTAGCTTTAGAGATGAGAAACTAAATGTTACCAGCTCCTTGCTGGCCTTCAACAGGGCACTCGTTTTCAGTCTCAAAAATCAGTAGAAATGACTCTTCTGAATACGGGAAACTCACACCACAATCAGATATGTATTTGAAATGTCCACCTCAAAACTGTTTTTATTTAGCCTTTACGGTAATACATTGTCTCATGCTGCTTTCAGGGAAACTCTGAAGTCACGATTTGCATTTTGTACATTTTTGAGTTGCAACAACATTGTGGTCACGGTGTCTAACTCGGGGATAAATAAATGTTGCCGGTCGGGAAATGTGCAAGACGTGAAGTCTAACGTCTGAGTTGAAGTGAATGCAGCATTATCAGAGTTAGAAGCAAAACATTGATGCAGAAGGCAGTGTATTATCAGAAATGCTAAACAAAACTTGTTAGAGAGGACCAAATGCAATCATTTTTTGGGACAGACAATTTAAAAACCTATTTGGCTGTGCCGCTAGTTTCCTATTTTTGAAAAAAAGACAAAGATTTATGAAGGTTTTGCGGCTGAAAACAAGTGCTGTTAGATTGTGTTTGGGCTGCAGGAGAGAGGTAACGGTGAATACCTCGTCACCAAAGCTAGTGGTGAGATAGTGCTGTGTGTGGTTGGGAATGATTGGCATGAACATTTTAATATGGCTCGGGTTGGAAAATACCAAACTTATCATTTAAGGTCTCCGGCTACTTCTGTCATTATTCACACGGCTGAAGACCATGCTCCTCGCCGCAGCTCTGATATATTCTGCAGCAGAAAGATTACAGAAGCTGCATCGTCAGTGTTTGTGTTTCGTGGAGTGTATCTGCACTGTGAGTGACTGCCCTGTCAAACAGTTTCACTTCCAGTCTCCACATTTTGGATTTCTGATGTGTTTGCACTTTTATCCTTATTTCGCTCTCCAGATATTTCATTCTGCTCTTCCAGCAAAATCTGTAATCATCCCGCTCGTACGCAAACGTCTGTTTACTCTCTCTGTGCCTCTGTGTCTCTTTATCTTCCCATCTCACATACACGCACACACACACACACACACACACACACACACTCACACACATGCAAAGAGAATCAAATGGCAGCCTGTCAAATCTCCCTCAAGAGAATTTCTAAATTCCTTTGAGTCAGCCATGCATCAGTGTGACATTATTTTTGCCTTTACTTATTCTGATTTCCGCCTGTCATGACACGGCTTGTGAAGCTGTCAAAGCGGCGCGGTGAGGGATGGAGGGGAAAGGCGGGAATTCTGCAGAGGTGAAGGCAAGCCGAGTCTCCCTCCGGCAACTTTCCTCAAGATGATGCATATCATCACGGTCACAGAGAGCGGGATCTCCAGCCTTTCATCTCTCCCTCACACCTCAGCCCTGCTCGGCCTGGCTGCATTGTGCCTGTTACTTCCACTCTTGTGTTAGATGACATGGTGCTTGAATCCTTTGAGAAAATAGGCTGTGAGCTATGATGCAATTTCATTTTAGCCTATTTTCAGACCATAGGCCACAAGTCAGAGTCACGCTTCATCTTTGCACAGTGATAGGCCTCCACATTGCAAAAAACCCCCTCCATGTTTTAAGTCATAAGGGAACACCATTTTGATGGTTTATAGCACCCATTTTCCACAGGAGGAACAGAGCAGGACATAATACAGAGAGTGACTGTGCAGAAGTTCATAAATGCTGTGGACATAATCTTGAGCCAGTTCTTCGACGTGAATCAAGTCCTGGATTGCACCATGGCGTCTTAGTAACAGGAAACATGGTTTTCGAGGGGGAACACACAAAAGTGCACCAGCATGCCAGGAATGTTTTTTTTTTTTTTTTTTTTTAATCTGTGATATTGGTTAGAATTTTACTGTACACCTGCTGCTGGCTGTGATTTTTTTTTTTTTCTTTAAAGGTGCATTATTATGAAATTCTTAAATGGCATGGAGAATTGCCAGGCAAGAAAATTAATTTCATTGTGATTAAAAAAAAAAAAAAAAAAAAAATCACTTTTCTTCTGTGCCTGTTGAAAAATCAATAGTGAGGGGGACTCTGAAGGCAGCTGAATAATTTCAGATGTTGTGAAGGAATTCAATAATGATTAATTGTAAAACTTACCTGTGAAATGGCACATTGCAAAAAAAAAAAAAAAAAAAAAAAAACTCTTAATGGTCTACTTCTGTGAATCCAGGGTGGATAGAGTAGAATAGAATAGAAGAGAAGAGAATAGAAGCAGTCCATTAGTGCACATTTCTCTAGTGGCACATAGGGTCACCAGACAAGCCACAAACTAACCAAATTATCCACCAGAACCAAGTTTCATTTCCTAGGATGGTGACGGAACCCAAAATGTAACGTCGCCATCCTATGAAGAAAGTTTGGTGTTTCACCTCGCTTTATTTTACTTTTTTCCATGATTCACATCCATGATGTTCACAGCTTCCTATTGGAGGTTGCTCTATCAGTCTGGCACCGTGTGCTGTTAGTTTCTGGGAGCTCCACACTCACTGGCCACAGGCCGACGGCCAGAAGAAAACAAGAAAATCCAGGCAGAGGGCAGGCTGTCTGCAGATACACACACCAAAACACACTTCTGTTGGCTCATAAGTGATAATAGAGAGGGGTTATTTTTGTACGAGTCAAAGGCTTTGTTTTTTTTTTTTTAGTAAAATCCTACTCATTCTGCCTTTAAGGTATGGATGACATTATGGTTTTTTAGCTGGTAGCCAAACACTGTGTAGGCTAAACTGATCTAACTACACTAGTCTTGTCTAGTGGACTTGTACAAGTTAAGAAGACTAATTGCATTTGATACAAAGGACTTTCTATATAGTTTTTTGTGGCTCTTGTTGCTGTATCTGGCAGCAGCTTGTCAAACTGTGAGGATAACCTTCCTCACGGTGTGGGACTTGGGTTTGGTTCTCATGTCAACCACTTGGGTGAGCTTGGCCGTGCCCGCAACGCCGATGTTTTAGGTTGATATTTCACCCTTCAACTTCCACGCAATTAGCTGCATGTTGTAAACAAAAGTTTTACTGTTGATGTGTCACCAAACCTATATGAAACATGCCAAATAATGACGCAAACCGAATTCATGATTTTTATTGGTTGGAACAAACCAGTGCTAACATAGTACAAAGCCACATACACTATATTACCAAAAGTATTTGCTCACCCATTCAAATGATCAGAATCAGGTGTCCTAATCACTTGGCCTGGCCACAGGTGTATAAAATCAAGCACTCAGGCATGCAGACTGTGAAACAAGACAGAATGGGCCGCTCTCAGGAGCTCAGTGAATTCCAGCGTGGAACTGTCATAGGATGCCACCTGTGCAACAAATCCAGTCGTGAAATTTCCTCGCTCCTAAATATTCCACAGTCAACTGTCAGCTCTATTATAACAAAATGGAAGCGTTTGGGAACAACAGCAACTCAGCCACGAAGTGGTAGGCCACGTAAAGTGACGGAGAGGGGTCAGCGGATGCTGAAGCGCATAGTGCAAAGAGGTCGCCGACTTTCTGCACAGTCAATTGCTACAGAGCTACAAACTTCATGTGACCTTCAGATTAGCCCAAGTACAGTACGCAGAGAGCTTCATGGAATGGGTTTCCATGGCCGAGCAGCTGCAGCCAAGCCACACATCACCAAGTGCAATGCAAAGCGTCGGATGCAATGGTGTAAAGCACGCCGCCACTGGCCTCTAGAGCAGTGGAGACGCGTTCTCTGGAGTGATGAATCACGCTTTTCCATCTGGAAATCTGATGGACGAGTCTGGGTTTGGAGGTTGCCAGGAGAACGGTACATTTCAGACTGTATTGTGCCGACTGTGAAATTTGGTGGAGGAGGAATTATGGTGTGGGGTTGTTTTTCAGGAGCTGGGCTTGGCCCCTTAGTTCCAGTGAAAGGAACTTTGAATGCTTCAGGATACCAAAACATTTTGGACAATTCCATGCTCCCAACCTTGTGGGAACAGTTTGGAGCGGGCCCCTTCCTCTTCCAACATGACTGTGCACCAGTGCACAAAGCAAGGTCCATAAAGACATGGATGACAGAGTCTGGTGTGGATGAACTTGACTGGCCTGCACAGAGTCCTGACCTGAACCCGATAGAACACCTTTGGGATGAATTAGAGCGGAGACTGAGAGCCAGGCCTTCTCGACCAACATCAGTGTGTGACCTCACCAATGCGCTTTTGGAAGAATGGTCAAAAATTCCTATAAACACTCTCCTCAACCTTGTGGACAGTCTTCCCAGAAGAGTTGAAGCTGTAATAGCTGCAAAAGGTGGACCGACATCATATTGAACTCTATGGGTTAGGAATGGGATGGCACTTCAGTTCATAGTATGAGTAAAGGCAGGTGAGCGAATACTTTTGGTAATATAGTGTATCTGTTGTGGTAGAGCTTGTGAGAGCGAAACATGTTAGTAGGTCTCAGATCTTCCCTGTGCTTGCACCACAGAATTTAGCCACCGAGATTGACGGGAAAGGAAGTCACAGGGGAAGTATTGCAAGTCCTCATTATTAGACAGGGAGTGAGAAAGTGAGAGACAGGGTGCGTGTACCTGCGTGTGTGTTTGGCCCCTTTTCCTTCACAGCTCTTACCAGGTGATGCAGAGTGTGATTAGTGTGAAAGTCATTTTGGGTCTTGCTGGTGAATTCCCAGATTTCATAGGTGTGCACAGAGCACTGGCCCTTGCGTATTCCTGCCAAGGAAGACTGTTTGTTCCCGACGCCTGTTCAAAGTTCACGCTGCAAACCTCACAATTAATCAAACTCCAAAACTGAGTTTCATTAGCATGCAATCAAATGTGTCAGTTGACAGAGGCATTATGAATGCAATGAACTTAAATCTCATAGATTCCTCTGATTAAATTCTGCATAAAGACGAATAGGCATGGAGACATTTAGGAGGCAGAAAGGAAGCCACAGTAATATTCACACGACACTGGTGCTGATAACATGGGCTACCGCATTTGAAAGGACAATGAGTTAATGAGAAGCATTATGATAATTTATTCCCAGTATAGCATGAAAAAGTACTACATTAAAGTAATCAAAAGTTTTCAGATGCAGCAGCGTTGCACGCTTGTTGGCGTCCGTGTGTGTGTGCGTGTGTTTGGAGAATGTACTGCGTGAGTGACTGTTAAATTGTCTAACACAATTGGCTAACAATTTAAACAAAAACTCTGTGCCAATATTTTGGCTTTTTAATGTGTTTATGTGTGTGTGTGTGTGTGTGCTGATGCATGTCTGATGAACAGAGCTGCACTCGGCTTTATCAGAGAAGCCCATCAAGTTTGATCCTCTGTTAATCTGTGCTCAGTCTGGAGGAAGTGCGAGCTCTGGCAGGGCATTAAGACCAGCTAGACCCGTCACTGCCAACGCACCTACATCTGTGCCAGGAGAAAATGAATGTCCCCATCTCTTCCCTGACATGTACCATCCAGCCCAGGCATCAGTCCAACATAGAGTCATACTGGTGGCATTTCTTTCTTTTTCTTTTTTTTTTTTTTTTTTTAGAAAACTTTTCCTCTTGTAAAAGGATTTGAAAGTGAAATGTCCTTGGAGGTTACAGCAATCAAAGCAGGAAATAATTACATTTTCAGAGGTTACACCTGCCAATTTGTCCAAAGCACGAGGCCAGATGTAACAACAAATAGCTTTCGCTGGAAGTAAAAATTTATAAGGACGGGCTTAATGAGGAACACCGCATAGTCGGACAATCCAATCAGTGCTTCATCTTTTCCACCCTTTCCAAATGATTCTCTGTGAAGCAGCAAAATCAGTATTCAGTCACAGATTAAGGGGCAGAACAAACTCTCCTGTCTGCTTATGGCAGATAAATGCTTACTAATGAAGACATTATTTGCCCTTGGATTAGTAGTTACGTGAGTTAATTTACTTGAAAATACAGTGTTTTAGTTTTCAAGGTTTTTTTTAATCTATATACATTATCAACCCTATTTGCAGAGCGGGTCTCTTAAGTAACTCCCCAACTGCCGGGAAAGCCCTTCTTTAGATAGAGACTATAGTAATGTAACGATCGATTGATACACAGCTGAGGTTTTCTGCCTGGTTGCGCATCAAGACTGGAGAATGGGCTCACAGCCATATATCAGGTCGTATCTGACAGCGGGGACAGAGAGCGGCCTCTTGGCAAACTGAATAACAGCAGAGCTCAGCTGAGCAGAACGCACATGAGACAGGACTTTGATTTACCTGGCAGAGGCAGACAGAGGGGAAGAGTGAGTCAGATGGGCCAAACTGTTTCTTGTTTCCCGGTCTTCACTAGAATAATATTATTTATAGTAATGTTCTTGCGGGTTTATTCTGAGGTCATGACACTGTCGCAACACGAATGAGTCAGGCTCACTTCGAAGTCATGGTGTTTCTGGCCATAGTTTGAACCTTGATAGAACAAGAGCTTGTTTGCTTGCATTTACAGTGGCAAGAAAAAGTATGTGAACCTTTTTTGGAATTTCATGGTTTTCTGAATAAATTTATCATAAAATGTGATCTGATCTTCCTCTAAGTTGAGGGTATTGACAAACAGAATGTGTCTAAAATAATAACACAAAAAATTCTGATCTTTCATGTCTTTATTGAACACACTCATTCAACATTCAAAATGGCAGTGGAAAAAGTAAGTGAACCCTTAGAATTAATAACTGGTTGACCCCCCCTTGGCAGCAATAACCTCAACCAGGCGCTTCCTGTAGCTGTGGATCAGACCTGCACATTGTTGAGGAGGAATTTTAGCCCATTCTTCCGGACGTCTCATGTGTACAGCTCTCTTCAAGTCAATCCATAGCATCTCTATTGGGTTGAGGTCTGGGCTCTGACTTGGCCACTCCAAAAGGCGGATTTTAATTTTCTGAAGCCATTCTGTTGTGGACTTGCTCCGGTGTTTTGGGTCGTTGTCCTGTTGCATCACCCACCTTCTACACAGTTTCAGCTCACGTACAGACATTCTCACATTATCCTGAAGAATTGTCTGATACACTTGGGAATTCATCTTCCCCTCAATGATTGCAAGCTGGCCAGGCCCTGATGCAGCAAAGCAGGCCCAAATCATGATGTTTCCTTCCCCATATTTTACGGTTGGAATGATGTTTTTATGATGATATGTTGTGCCCTTTCTACGCCAGATGTAGTGCTGTGCGTTTTTTCCAAATAGTTCAATCTTAGTTTCATCAGTCCACAAAACATTTGGCCAATACCGCTGTGGAGTGTCAATGTCCTCTTTTGCAAACTTCAGGCGTGCAGCAGTGTTCTTTTTAGTAAGCAGTGGCTTCCTTCGTGGTGTCCTGCCGTAGATACGCTGCTTGTTCAATGTTTTACGTATTGTAGACTCATGAACAGAGATGTTAGCCAGTTCCAATGATGCCTTCAAATCTTTGGCTGTGATTCGGGGTTGTTTCTTTACCTCATTGATGAGTCTTCGTTGTGCTCTTGGTGTCATTTTGACTGGGCGCCCACTTCTTGGTAGAGTAGCAACAGTCCCAGAGTGTCTCCATTTGTAGATTGTTTGTCTAACTGTAGACTGGTGAATTTCTAAAGTCTTTGGAATAACTTTGTAACCCTTGCCAGCTTTATGTAAATCAACAATTCTTGATCGTAGATCCTCTGAAAGCTCTTTTTGGCGAGGCATGGCTCACATAAGTGAGCCTTGCACAGAGCAAACTCCAAAAGTGTGAGGGGTTTTTATCAGTCAAAGTAGCTGTAGTCCACATCTCCAAACTCGTTATCTTAACGAGACTCCAGGT
>NC_043994.1:16461412-16518912 GCF_902150065.1 Myripristis murdjan | reverse complement strand
AAGGAGTGGAAGGGGGAGCAGTGGAAGGGCGTTTCTGACACTTGCTCCCTCATTCATCAGGCCCTCATAGGCCCGTCGGTGACAATGAAAAGATTTCACAATACAACCGCGGCAGAAACTCATTCTGGCCCTCATCCATCATGCTCAGCCCGCTAGCCGTTCCACTGACCTAATCTGTGATGCCTCGCTGCCCACACCCCGTTCCTTAAAGGCAGCCTTCATTACTGTGGGGGAGAGCAGGAGATAGGGGCCAGGGGCCAAGGGCCTGGAGGAAGGGCCACGGTAGTCAGATACACACTGGGACTTAAGGTACATAAAACACTGGGACAGCCTACTGTCACAATCACGCACTGCCTACAGCAAGGAGGACTGCTGTACTCACTGTAATAGATGGCAGAGGCAGTTGGTGAAAAATAAATAAATAACTAAAGGCATAAATAAATAATAAAACAGAAAAGGAGAGGTGCAGTGGAGGGGCACAGGTTGATTTAGCTTGATTATCTCTGAAAACATCCTCTTACTGTCAATGCAATGTCCATCTAACAATCTAACAGCCTTCCTCCCATCCATCAATCAAGTGATTAGGCAGCTTGTTACTGTCACAAACAATTTCCAAGTCAATGAATGATAGAACTTGAATCGAATATGCCAAACTTGGAGAGGCAGTTAAGCGAACTATCACTGTATTGTCCTGACGCTGAGATGCTGCCTCTTTTCTCTCTCATACTATCCCTTGTTCACCTTTCCCTCTCTCTCTCTCTCTCTCTCACTCCCTCTCTCTCTCTCTCTCTCTCTCTCTCTGACTGTCCTCTGTTGTGCTCCCCGCTCTGTGCTGCCGAATGTTAGTTAACACAAAAGGGGTGGGCAGAGGCAGGCTGTCTACCTGACCCTGAACCAGCTATTATAGAGCTCTATTCCCCAAACCCCTGCTCTGGGTCTGGGGCCAGACTATGCTGCCAGCTCCACCTCTTATCTCTCTAACTGTCCTGTCCCCAGACCCTGTTGCCCGCTGCCTAATGGAGCCTGTCTCCTCACCGAGGGACAAATTCAATCAAGCCCCTCACTAAACATCTTCAAATAACATTGTTTCAGCTCTGTGGAAAAACCCAACATTGTTGCTATTGAAATCAAGTCAACTGTCTAGGTAGCAATGCCATTACTGCCAAGCCAAGGGCAGATAGGAAACAGGACTCTTCATCGTATGTACTAGGCAAATGGAATTGTTGGTGTTCGATACTGTAGAATAATATGAAATATTTTTCTCAATACTAGTAAGATATACGTTGAATACATGATTCAGTAGAGTGATTTCTTGCTGTGCTGGGTGAAAGCTGTAGTAATTTATTAATATCGTCCATTAATCGTAAATGAATACATTTTGCATATTCATACTCAATGCATATAAAAATGTTTTGTGGTGAATAAAGCTGTTGCAAGCCCAAACAGGAGAAAACTCAAAAACTCTGACTCAAGTACAAAATGTTACGAACAGAAACCCTGCAATATGGAGCTTTGTTGGTATGCTGGTTCTTTGTTGGCATGTTGGTATAATATTATGTTCTTTGTACACTGTTGTGGGAGCACGCAATAGCAGTGACTGGTATGCACTAACAGCTGAAAGGAAAAAATACAAGCTGCATGAGTTGATGCACTAAGTTAGCTTTCTAGCCGCAAACAAGGCAATCTTGGTGTTATAACATTGCAGGGCAACCTTTACTATCGCTACTCTTCTTACAGTAAAATACTTAATCGTGTATATTGTAAATATCTGCCCCAAGAAGTACATGGTAAACCTGGAAAGTTTACGTTTTCCAGGTTTCCTGGAAAGTTTACGTTTTCCAGGTTTCTGGCTACTGTGGCAAATATTATGATACAAAGCTAGGAAAGTCTTTACACTGAAACGTAACTTAATAGCTATAATGTTGCATCTTATTTCAGTCAAACTGCACTGTATCTTACTCAGAACAGTCATTTATATTTATTAAGAAATAAAGAAGAAAGAAAGAACTAATCAACAAAATATGAAGAGCAGAATAATTCTTATTTGCTGCAATGTCTTTCCAGCATTTTTTTTTCAAAATTCTTAACAACGGCAGCATTTTTTTTCTTCTGCATTTAACATGTCTAACTTAAGACATGATGTCCAACATAATCCCCATGAAAGACTCATTCCCAATCCCTCCCCCACTGCTGTCAATGTTCACTCGATCATCATTTTAACGTCAGATCACTTATTGCATCATACATCCTCCCCATCGTAGGGGCAGGAGATTAAAGAGACAGTTAATTGACAGGCAAGGCTGCCCAGGAAACACCAACAAGACAGATCAAACTGATGGGAAATGTTTACAAGCCTTACATCAGCACAGATAACATCTGAGGGAGGGATCTACTTTAAAGCTCCCATAAATCACAAAGATATCAAAATGTATACCATTGAGGTTTTAAAAAAAAAAAAAAAAAAAATCCAAACAAAGTTATGGAGTAAGTGATTACACTATAGCGCATATAAAAATCACTTGAGTAATATCTCAAAGATTCAATTTTAGCCCATGTTGTCAACAAAACAGCCAGCCGCTCCAGCTCTAAAGCTCTAGGTGGCCATTTACAGGCTCCGGGAGGCAGCAGTAGGTAAACTGTGATGACCCAGGTCGAAAACCACCTACACTCTTCTGGCAACAATATCCACAGGGTCCCATTCTAGCCTGGGTCTCTGAAGGTCCATAAGAAACACACAGGCAAACATACAAACAAGCAGCGCTATACACACAAAGAACAAACATATATAACTATATTTGTATTGCACTTCAATACAAAGTTACAGCTCATTAAAAATATCAAGTATTAGAATTAGATGTGGGAAAAAAATCATATTTTTTGAATCCAAATGCAGGAGCCGTAGTCAATAAAACTATAATGTAATTCAGCAAGGGTGAGAGCATCATATCTGAAGGGGAATGCTTTTATAGGAGCCCTTTAAGGAAGAAGAGAGTCCTCAAGTGATTTTTTGACAATTTAACTGGTTCTCCTGACACACTAAATGACCATGCTGACAACTTAACTGGGCTGCCAATCAATATTTCCTATTACTCTCATCGTCAGAGAGAAAATAAAAATATGATGTTGAGGTCAATCCGTGAGTGAAAAGGCATTAAGGCCCTATCAGCGCTGGTTATTAATGTGGACAGCCCATCAAAAATAGAGCACACGTATGTCAATTACACCCATTCATGGTGTTTCTTGAGAAATACTCAATTATTACAGCAAACAAGGAAATTTGATGAATTGGGTGGATATTTTTGGTGATTGAAAACATGTAAATTAACATGCGCGTGTTGTCCTCTCAACAGAGAAATATCAACGCTTGTTGTGACGATCTATACAGAATAATTTCTTAAAGCCAGGTGTGAGCTGGAGACTAACCAGCGTTCAGAGCATTGTGAAACTGCCTTGCAGGAAAACAAATGCTGTTAAATGCAAGAATGTCACGGCAACTAAGCTGTTTAACTCCACCCCAAGCATTAAAACGCAGCAGCTTCCACATCAATGTGAAGCGGAGAAGACAATTAACCATGGGTTTAACCTGTCAATCAAGGCCTGACAACCTATCACACTGGCACTCTCAGGTCCGCCTCCTACTTAACTCCCTATGTGATATGCTGCTGGCAGTTTGGATGGCTTGACTGACGGCAGTCCTGATCCGGGCATTTGGAGGCACCTTTGTGGATGTCTAGGACATGAGAGAGGAAGATTGGGGCGGACATGTGAGGGTGCAGTGAATGGAGCTACAGACTATAGGGAGTGCCAGAAATGTGCTCTTTGTCCTAATTAGGTGTAAAGTAGCACAGGCCCTTTGACACTCCACTGATCAGACTGAACATTAAGTTAGTTACTGAATTAAATCATAGTTTTAAAGATGAACTGATGGGGGCAATCGTGTTGGTAATATTAAGAGAAAAGAGGAGAGACAGGAAGAGAAAAGAGACAGATGAAGAGAGGTGAAAGGAAGGGGAGCTTGGGCCTGGATCTTGAGTTTCAGCATCCCTTTATTGACCATATATGGGAAGTGCACAGAGTAATGGCCAGTGTCCTTTCCTTTTCATCAACCAAGCAGTGCATTCAAGACAGCTCAATTCACACAGAGAAAGAGAGACACACTGAAGAAGAGAAGCAAAACACCAAAAGATTAAATTATAAATCCAAAAACAAAATGCAGACATAAAAAATTCTCATCATCTCCGCACCATCTCCTGTGTGCTCAGCCCATACACCTGCAAAACGCAACTCCTCTCCCCATGACAAAACATAAAGCTGCTTCAGAGGCCTGCATGTTTTCAAATACGAGGACTTGCATCGCTTTGTAATTTTAGTGCAGGTGAGAGAGTGAGAAAGAGAGAGAGAGAGAGAGAGAGAGAGGGAAAGAGAGAGGCTAGGTACATGTAGGCAGAAATATGGGCTGAACCCCTTGGCTGTGTATCCCATTACTTTGCTCTCTGCTTCCAACCCTTTGGATTCCATACCGTTCTGTTAACCATCAGCAATTATCTCCCTGTCAGAGCTAAAGGTAACAAATTTCCCCCCATCCAGCCAGCCGCTATCATCCTCTGGACACCAGCATCATCTGACAGCAGCTAAATCACGCCAGCCAGCCAAGACTCCTGACAGACAAATGCACTACCTTGGAAAACCTGGTCCCATCACTCTTAGAGGGAGAGGGAGGGGTGGATGGAAGAGGGAGTCTCTCCCTGTTGACCTTATACTTCTTTCTTTTTTCCTTCCCCCCTTCTCCCGCTGTAAGAGATGGACTGCCCTGTATTCCGTAAGCACAGGGCCCCGTTCCCAAATAAGAGAATTATTAATGGAGCTTTCCTTGGTGCTGGTTTATCTTGTACCATCACGCTAGGTCCAGGTTTCCCTCTTTTACAGATGGACACAGAAAGACGGGGCTATGAGTTATCCACACAGCACCCAGCAACTTCCAAACAACATTCAGCCTCCAAGCACAAATGCCATATTTCTGCTACCTGGGAAACTTGGGTTCGAACACCTGTTTTGTAGAAGGAGGTAAAGCGTACAATTAGGTCATCTGTTATTGGCTTAGTTCATCAGCATCTGTTTATTAACTTAGCCATGCAGATCGCTATAGACATTAAAGCTGTGCAAAAAGAAAAAAATAATAATAATAAAATAAAATAATTATTTAAAAAAATCAATATAGCAGAGTACTGAATTTTGTATTAAACTGCTGAGTCAGTTTGTCTGTATCATATAATCTGTTGTATACTGGCTGCATTATAAACTCTATATATACATTTTCAGTCAATTGTGTAGAGTTTTAGTTTAAGTACTGTGATGTAAATTGTATTGTGAGCAATGCATCATGATAAGTAAACAACAATTTACACTAAAAAGGTTGAGGTTCAGTTTTGTTCAAACCATGCCTAAAAGTTTTGAAACTACTGTGAAAAATGATGTTTTAGATTTGAATGGGTGACACTGACTGTGTTTACATGGACTTGAATATCCTGGATATGATTGGGTTTTTGAAGTATACCATTTTTGTGTCTGCACACGTAAACATCATATCCCGATTTTAAGATACCCAGGATACCATTTCACGTGTACATCTTATCTTGGTGTTTCACCACTGACGACTACAGTCAGTGATAGGTCAAAGTGGAGGACATGTTTAATATTTCCTGTCGCTCTCCTCCAAATCTGCAATGCAATGTTGGCACTCAATAGTGCTATGCCTACTACAAGCCAAAGTGGTCTCATTTTCAGCAGCCACAGTCAAATTAATTTAAGGTCAACAGTTACAGAGGAATATCAGATTAACAATTTCAAAATTGCGCTGTGCTGTAAACACCACAAGCGCCCACAAGTAACTGGGATATTTGTATTGACCTTGTATCCAGGGAGATGAATAACCATATCCTGAATATGATCAAACCCAGGACAAGTCCCATAACCAGGATAGTCAAGTCCATGTAAACGCAGTCATCAAGAATAGTGGATAAATGTCGAAATGAATCCCCATTAAAACCATGTAACTCTGAACTTTGATACTACTAATGCAAGCCACACAGAAAATAAAGCATTTGTCAACAGTTTGACTGCAGGACCAGGATGATTCAGTGAGGCAGGGGGATGCAGGCTTGTGTGGATTAGTGTGATTAATGTAGCACACAGCCAGGTAGGGGTTAGGGGAACAAGCTGATTCCTGCTCTAAATGACGTGACCTTTTTTGTGTGTCAAACACATTTACTATACGAGTCACTGGCACGTCACTGCTGATCAGCATATCACTGTTTCCATCCATGCTGTCACACATTTGGTGATAAACCTTATTTGCAACTGTAACCTTGTTTACAACTGTAAAACTAAGTAGCTACCAGGTGTTTTTTTTTTTTGTTTTTTTTTTTTTTTTTCCCCACGCGCACAGCTTTAACACTCTCTCAGCTCTCCCCATCAGATGACATTAGCATATTGGTCCAGGTAGATTTCTGTCTGTGACACCCTGTATCAGTGGGGGGGTGAGGGAGGAGGAAAGCTGTACCTGACAGTGACCTGTCAAGCCAGATAGGATGTGTTTAACGATAAGCCGCCTGCCTGGATCACACACACACACACCCACACACACACTCCCACAGAAGCTAGTCCACAACCCAGCTTAAGAAGAACTCAATGACATTTTCAAACCTAAAAGGTTAGAATTAAGGAGTGAAGCATACACTATCTGATTCCTCTTTTTAAAATATGTCATTTGCTCCTTACATAATGCACATAACACAAAATATACATTACAATTACATGACAGTAATGTAACAGTGATAATAATAATAACATTCACACATTATAATTTATAGTTGAATTCTTTATTACATATTGTATCTTTCAACTAAAAAAAGAGGAATGACTGGAGGAAATGTAGACATGTACACATCAATCAGTTACTTTGTAGCCAAAACAGTCAAAGTCAAAAGATACCAACAACCGCCTCTGAGCATGGAAACACAGCTGGTGAGGAAGCAACAATTTCACTCCAAAACAAGCTCAGCAGTTTAACAACGGGAGCCAAATCTGAGGTAACAACAAGGATGCAATTGTACTGTAGAACGAGCCTACCAGGGTGCGCTGGTTTGACTATAGTAATTGGGGGACCACAGGCAGTGTTAGCTCATGCCCACGCACACACACACATGCACACACACACATACACACACACACCAGGCCCCCAGGCAGGATCAATATTTGTTGGGATTGCACCTTGTTCCAACAATGTAAGATTTACGGCAGGCGAGGGGGATTTACACTTTGTCTTCGGAGCAACTCATCAGTGCAACCAAATTACTAACCCCAGACAGACAGCATTAACATGGGCCCCGCCGCTGCTTTATGGCCCCTCAGCCCGTCTCATTCCAGCCTCTTCAGGCGCTGCCACCGTAACAGATACTACACTTAAAATGTGCTCGCAGGAATGAATTCTCAGTCTTTCATTACTCCTACCTTGATTTACTTCATATCATTTCGCAGCTATAGACAAAGATAACACATTGTAAATTACCCCCATCCTGTCTGCTTGTTTCAGCACTGGGGGTGAAGAGGCAGGGGGAGGTAGGGGGGGATAGTGTGGGGAGGGGGGGCTGTGACAGCGAGAGGGGGGTTCAAGTGTTGGTGCATCTGCCCTGACAGAGATGCATCTCTGTCAATGCATGCTGTTTTGTCCTTGTCCAACTTCTTGAACTGTACAGTGACTCCTGTTCTACATACTAACATAGTAAAGATATGTGCTGGCTTTGGAGATAGGAAAACTCAATGCAAAAAAAGCAGCACTAAAAATATAGTATTGCACTCATTGTGCTGAAATACTACTGAAATACTCCAAAATACCTGAGTGACAGTCGCTCACTATAATAACACAATAACCAGTAACAATGTCATGCACTATAGTAACAGCAGTCACCACAGAACTATTGTTTTGGTGAGCAGGTGTCATTTTTAGCCCTCAGGCCACTGGCAGAGAGTTGCAAGTTGCTACGAATCCTCGGGCTACTTCTGTCACCACTGTGTGAGTTTAGGAAGGCTATGCCACTGGCCCCAATTCCCCCTGAAACACACACACAGTCACAGCCACAGGGGCATCATTTCTACCAAAAGCTCCTTATGGCCTGTCAATCACAGCGGACAGGATGAAGAACCGCTACTTTGTTGTGCACTTTCATTGGATAAAGCGTTACATTATTTGCAAGAAAAACTGAGGGAGTTTCATTCCAAAATGCTATTGAGCTATTATTTTTTTCATAGTACTCTTTCATGTATAACTTTTAGGGAAGCAACAACTGTGCAAGAATAGATCTGCAAACACAAACACACTATGCTTTATGCCAGCTCTCCAGTACCATGCAATGACTGCAAGTGCATCTGTGCTTCAGTAGCATACGTCTTGGTGTAATGTCACTGAGAGAATCCGCTGATGTGGGCTGTAGGAACCCCCCTTGTCCTCCCAGTAATTTCCTCCACCCTCCATCCTATTTCAGTGGTTGATAACTAAGAACATTAGTTTTATGCCACTTGCCAAGCTCAAATGAAAAGAGAGCTAACTTTAATGACACCGCAATTAATCGGCCCAATAGACAGACAGCTAAAAGACGAGATATTGACTTCATTAAGGATAATGTATTATGTCATTAAGTCAGTAGGGTCACCTTGTGTATCATACAAGCCGGTTAATATATTGGCATTTTCCACGAATAAGATAAATTCAGATGTGAGAGATAAAGCTGATTAGAAAATGCTTCATCCACAGAGGCGGGGCTGTCTGGGAGTCAGGGGGTTGCTGCTGGAGCCTGGGAGGCCTCCAGAGGGAGAGAACAAGGATAAAGTGTTACCAATCATGCTTTATCAGAACCCAGATTGATTTGCTCTGGCAATTTAATCATTATTGTTTAACTACAATCTACAAAGAGGAGCACTCCAGGCGTGAATGACTTTACGCTAGTATGTCAGCATCCCCATTCTTTTTCCAACATTATGGCCTTCTAGGGATTCAAACAACAAGACAAGAAATTAAAGATTTGGATAATTTAAGAAGCAATTTAGTTTTTGACGTTTCAATGCATAAAAAAACCTTTTGCAATATTTGCAGTTAAGTTTTAATGCACAATTGAAATCATAAGAAAAGCTGCACAAGCACAGCTATGATTTGTAATAATTATACAACAATTGCATTGCGAGAATAACCAGTACAACAGGACTGACAAAGAGTATGTTTTTGAGTGCATATTAAGGACAGTGGACACTCTTCTTAAACTTTATTATTCATGTCATTGTCCAATAAAATGACATTTAAGTATCTCTCTCTCTCTCTCTCTCTCTCTCTCTCTCTCTCTGTGTGTGTGCGTGTGTGTGTGTGTGTGTGTGTGTGTGTGTGTGTGTGTGTGTGTGTAGCTGTCCTTTTTCCTCAGAACATCTCCCTCAGGAGTATTGAGAGGTGGAGGAGTTCCTGTGCTCTTTCCTACGTCCTTGCTAGTTTCTTTTTTTGGGGTCTCTGTGATTATCGGCAGTTTCTCATCTGGTGGAGGCTCCGCTCATTTGTCATGATTATTGCTGAGTTCTGGCCTGTCATTGGCTGCAGGAGATCAATGGCTTTGGACTCTCCCTGTGTTGTATGGGCAGGCCAAACAGCCTTCCTTCGCTAAATGAGGCTTTCCCTCCATCCATCCGTACTCTCCACTGTATGTCATTCTCTCTCTTAGTTATTTATCGTAGTATCTCTATATATCTTTCTTGCAGTCAGTGCTGGCACAGGCTCTCTCTCTGCTTTCTTGCTATTGTACAGAAATCCCATTTTGACATCCATCGACAATGTGGCAAGGACCGTTCTAGCATGACTGCAGTTTTTTGCTCATTTCCTGCATTCCCTTACTGTTTTACATGACTGCTGATCTTGTTTCAGTGTTTATATCATATTATGAAATTATGAGCCATTTTCCTTTATGTAAAAAGTACATATATAAAAAAACAAAACAAAACAAAACATTGTCCAAATATCACAAGTCACTTCATGTATGGAATAAGGCCCCGAATTAAAGTTATTATTGTGTAAAATTTAGTTTTAATTTCGGTTCGAATTTATGGGGTCTAGCCGGTGTATGTTGGTTTGAGTGGGTTAGCGGGGTAAAGCAAAATGATAGAGCACACTACCTATCGTTTGAAGGTGTATTTTGGTGAGGAAAAAGCAGAAATCAGACACGCAGTGCACTGGATACTCATGCAGTGGATACTCATCTCAGCTCCTGAATGCACACTGTTTTTGCCTACAGTTGTTGTTGGCTTCTCACTCACAGTGATGATTCACCTTTACTAACCAAAGTGGGATGACTTTGGAGTTTTCTGTGCTGTTTGGAAATGATTGCGAGTGAGTAAGCCTGAGATGTATGGTAAAAACCAATTTGACAGTGTTGTTAATCATGGTTTATACTTGTACAAACACTGACAATTAACATTGAATGAATGTAAAACATAAACAATGAGCAAAATAATCCAATCGCGCAGGAATAGTCCCTTAAGCAACTCAAATTAATTAAGTCAAACAAATTGGGATAAGTGACATGAAAACCAGGGGTTGAGGTAAAATCATTTTCACTTAAGTTAATTAAAAAAAATAAATCAGAATAACCCATTCACTTACAGGTGAGTGTTCATTCTAATTTTAAATGGGCTGAATAAGAGTTATCAAATATTGAACAACAAACAAACAAACAAACATTTTCCTGAATAAATGAGATCCCTGCTGAAAATATAGCTAAATAAATTGAACTGCTATCAGCTTGCTGGATTGCTTGCTTTTTTTTCCCATTAAAGGAGCCCTGATGTAGTCTGTTTCATGTAAACCCAATCCATGTACCATGACATGACTCTGAAGATCTCAAGGTTGTCACATGTCCCTGGTAATAATTTCAAACTTTTTAAACAGTAACAACGAGATGAACCCCTAATCTCCTCATTAAAATCCATACACAGTCTCTCAATCAACTGCTTCTCTGGCATGCTGCATTGGCCTGACAGAGTATAAAGTTCACAAGTGAACATATCATTATATCATGATCTGTAATGATAAGTTCTCAGAATAGATCATTTTGATTATGTGAGTGAGTGGTTAGTGGCCCTTTAAATATCAGAGTTTATATTTGTAGAAAATGAGAGTGTAATTTAACGTTCAAAGAAGCTACAGTGAACTTTAATTATGTGCTCTTAATGAGGAATAAATTATGGCAGGACTAATTGCTTATGAATGTGAAGACACAGATCATGGCTCCTGATGTATCACACATACTGCAGCTGTGGCAAAATGAAGAGCTGGTTTTACTATGGAGTTTTCAGACAATGTACACACTGCTCTGTTGCACAGTGTGCATTTAGTAGCCATTATATACAGCTGTTGTGTAAAAAATAGTGCCAGCGAATGTATGCATAACTGTACGGCATAAATGTACGGCATAAGAATGTCATGGAAATCTGTGATCATAAAATATGGCAAAAACCATACCGTAACACTAGGACGGTGTAAAAACAACAACTAAGTCATTACTGAATCTTGTCACGTTGCATCAATCACACACCATATCAGCATAACATAAGTGCAGCCCTATGACAAAAGACCTACAAATACGAGACAAAAGCCCTTGCCCCAGTGTGAAAAGCCATTGAGCATGCATTCATGTCAGCAATCAACACATGGGCCCTCTCAGCTCCTCCTCATAGGTCACAGAATTAAAGTGAAGTGCCTTTCTCACAAGGTCAAGACTGGGCAGACAAACCTTATTAAATATATTCATGTAAATGGCAAGGGATGATCCGCCACAGTAATTGTCAGCCTGTCTTTGTCTTTTTCATAATCCCACCAGTGAGTTCAAGACAACACAAAAGGACACTCATGCTGTATGCATGTCTCTCGTTTAGATTATATGTATAGCGCGCAGGATAGTGGAGAGACCTAAGTGGATGAAGAAGTAATAGAGAGAGAGAGAGAGTCCACGACATGGTAGGAGATGAGGTATAGAGTGGTACTGACTATAGTTATATAGCTCTCCAGACTGTTAACTGCAGCGCCGAGCTAGTCCAGTGCCACCAAGAGAGTGAGTAGGAGAGCTGATGAGTTTTATCACCTCACCAGGCCCTTCCCCAGGAACTTCTAATTGACGGCTGGGCCTGTTCCTCTGTCCCACACAATTTCCCTTCATGCCTCTCCTGCTGCCACACAGCTCTCACTATCGTACCCTGGTTCTCCACCTCCCTCTTTCAGCCTATCCCTCACTCTTTCTATCTCTACCTTTGTTTTCACCCATATCCTTTCCCCATCTCCTCTCCTTTCTCCATCCTGCCGTGCCTTGGCTTGGCTGAGCAGGCCTGACAGGCGGATTCCTTTGCTTTTCGCCGTATTAAAGCCACTTTCTTGCTCTGACAGCCTGCTCTCTCCTGCCACCTCATAGCTCCAGCTTCACACTTCTCTGGGCAGCCACTGCCTCTTGACAGACCACTGTCACTTCCCATCATGCTCTCTGCTGATCACGCCTCCCTCCTTCCCCGCTCTGACGCCCCCCATACCCACCCAACCCCTCCTCGGCAAGCTCGCACGAGCCCACTTCCATACCAGTGCAATTATTTTTTTTGACAAGCCATCCATCAGCCTTAACTTTAAAAGCACTCTCCACTGATATCCATTGTTAAGCCCCCCTTTGCAGCTACTGCCTTCTCCCTCCAGATAGAGCTTGCATGAGAGAGTATGATATCAGACATCACCAAACCTACCAAACCATGTAAATTTACTTTGTTCTCGGCTATGTTTCCAATTTCACGTCCAATTTTTCGGTACATTATGCGTAGTTGTTGTGCCTAATACAATGTTGTCAAAACCCATTAGAGTTTTCTGCCTTAGTCACCTTTAAAAACAGGTTACAATTGGTATTCTATATGTGTAAGACGGGAGCACCGCACCATCTGCAGTCAAGTTGAATCTTATTAAAATTATCTGTTCAATTCTCACGTTCTCCAGTCGGAGCAATTTGCCGGCATTAGCAAAGACACATATGAAAATGTCAGCATGTCAACTAATGACAACGAAAGCAAAGGGAGTGCACTCGCTGTGAGTCAATAACGCTGCCTTGCTGGTGACACAAATTTGATGGTAATCTAAGAAAATGAATAAGGAGGAAAAGCTCCTCGCTATTTGAAAAGGAATCTTGTCTTGTGTTGAATCATTTGGCACTGTTCCACTTGGCCTACATCTTAGCCTTGCAGTGGAAAGGGGGGCATGTCAACAAAGTGCTCTCCCATCACTGCTGTCTGGTGCGCTCAAACAACACGCATTACATGTGCATGATGAATTGGATGCATTATGCACAGCTCAAATGATAGTGCTCTCCATCTGACCAGTGCTTCCATTTGAACAACACGGCACTGTGAGCGCATACTGAAAATGGTGTTAAAGCTACGAATCTGCAAATTGAACATGTGGTTATGAAGAATTGTTAGAGCTGATGCGCATTTGGAAGTACAATTACGCTGCTCCTCCAACACTGCCAATCAATGACCAAACTTTTAACAATTGGTTAGTGGCACTACTGTGGCATCTTGAAAATAATAATTAATATTCTGTGTAATTAATTTAGCGGCCTATCAGCTCGTGAAGCTCATTAGACAAAAAGGGCAAGCATGGCAAAACAAGGAGGATGAAATGGAGAAGCCTGATGTCAGTAAAGTGAAGGCTTTATAATGACACACTACAGGTTATCCAACCCAAACTAAAGTTAAATATTATTTGGGCCACTGGACTGTGCAATTTCAGCTACAGTACATAAAGGCTATTGAAGACAGGCAAATAAGTGGTGACAAAATTGCTATAGCAGCACAATTGAGCTCGGCTGCCACACTGCAGAATCACTCAGCCAAGTGAGTTTGTAAACTTTAAGCCAATTGCATTCAAAAGCCACCCTTCAACAAAAAGGAAACACAATTAACAAGCTGATACCAGCGTGTGTCTGGCTGACTTAATGAATATCAAATTATACACAAACACTTATAAATCATCATTATCCCCTAAATTTTAATTGATCCCACAATTAAACATGACAAATGCTACGTATGGCAAATCTTGGCTTTATTCCTTCCAATGAGGCACTATTTATCTTTCTCTTTTCCTAGTGCGTCATAGCTAATTTCACATTGTGTGTACTGCTAATTAACAGGGACAGACAGACAATTTTAGCGCAGGGTAATTTCTTTTGTTTACAGCAGGGAGCCTTCTGTTTCGAATAATTTCCAAGGCTCTAAGGAACTCTGTTTTGCTTCTAATGGCATCTAATTCAACCTTCCCTCAAGTTTCGGACTGACATTTTTCCTCTCGCTCATAGCTATGCGCAGCATTTTAAAATGTGTGCTCTACAGTTTGCTTTTAAAACATGTTCAGTGAAATTGGGTCTGAAATCATCAATAGGAAAGGCTATTATTTTAACTGCAATGGGAATACTGGCCATCGATTATTCTTCTTAAGCTAATTTTATATAAGGCTTTTGCCAGTGAAAACTTGTGTTTTCTCAGATTGTGTGAGCATGTAGGTGTACAGCAGGCATGAAAAATGTGTCTGTCTGTGTATGCGTGCGTGTGTGTGTGTGTGTGTGTGTGTGTGTGTGTGTGTGTGTGTGCCTTGACATGTTTATTTCAGCTATGTTGTATTTACACCTTGTGCAGATGCTGAGCCTAATGCGCTGAAGACACCTGCCTGTGTCGGTGGCCCTGACAGCTCCGGTCCCAGCAAAGCAAAGCAAGGCACCAGCATATGGTTATCAATGATCCAGATGGCTTCTGCTTGTCTCCAGACTGACAACTTTGCTCTTCCATTATCAAACACTAGTAATTAACCATAATCAAGCTGGTGTTAATTAGACATAATGAAACAATTTCTGTTCGGTCCGAGCCTACTATTTGCCAATTACTTATAATTACAAGCACTAAGTACTTGTGTGTAATCTCTACCGCTGGTGTAGCAGGCAGCCAGTCAAGCAGCAGGGCTGTGTCTGTTTGCTGCGTTGAAGAGTCTTTGTTTTGTCGAAAAATTTGGCAGATTTAAACCTGCAGCCTTCCGATTGGCCAGCCTGTCACAGCTGCCCGAGGGAGGAACAAAGAGAGTGTCATACTTCCTGGTGACAGCACCAGGGTGTTTTGTCATTCCCGGGAGAGGATGGCTGTTAATCAGGGTGACCCCTGACCCCAACCCACGGGTCCCAGTGACACTGCTGGACGCGCACACCTGGAAGCCATGAATGTTTCTGGAGAAATTAAAGCTGTAAATTTGCTTACTCAAGATCAGAGACAGACAAACATGATAAAAGCGAGGGAAAAGGGAGGGCTGGAGAGAGACAGACTTTCAGAGATTCACACAATGTCAGTGTCCATGACAAAGGGTCAAGAGAAATGAGTGAGAAAGACTATTTTTGGCAGCAAGGCACTGAATACTGTCACTGCCATCATGTCTTTGGTCTGCTTATAGCATGTCGCCATGGAGAGAATCAAGGTGAGAGCTGTTGTGAGAGTTGAGAGGGAACTTTGCATAGGCCTGGATCGGTGGAACATCAACAAAAACAAGCAGTAATGATGACGAGAAGAGGGAGGAACGTAATGATATGAGTGACACTGCGAACACAGTAAACAAACAATACTTTCAAACAATATGAGTGATGTGGCAGCCTGTCAAAACAAAACAATTGCTATATTTGAAATCAATGTCATGCGTAGCTATATGGCACTGGGCCCAAGGCACTGATAACTAAACTAGCTGGGACAAACAATTTTACAAACAGTAAGTGTATTATGTATATTAACTCATCAAAATAGAGAGCCAATGAAAAAAAAAAAGATAGTCACTGAACAAGCAAAGCTCTTTAATAGTAGTTTTAAGTATGTTGCCATAGATTCCCATGTAACTATCCACACATTACACATAAGATTCAACAAAATAAAAACAGATAATGAATAATTAAAGGACTCACAATACATGCAGTGTAGAGTCTATGTTCACACAGAATATAAAAGAAGGGAGAGATGTTTTTTCCACTCTTTGTTTGGCAATGATCTGTGTGGCAGCTTCATTAAAACCAATACAAGAGGGAGTACCAATATGGTTGGTATTCAAATTGATGACGGAAACACCAGGAGACAAGGCCTGCCATGATACTGTGGGACACTGTCTTGTAATTCAATATCAGATAAAAACCTTTATGCAGACAGGATATGACATTCCTGTTATTATTTGCCTGATAGAGAGGAATGGGCTCCCTCTTTTTTTCCCCCCTCGTCAGACGGTGGAATAATTGCTTTTCCCCTGGGGCTAATGCAGGATTGATCTGTATTCTTTCACAGCGTGTCAGGGACAGAGTCAAAAAGCTGAGATGGAATCTTAGGGAGACACAGGACAAATTGGAAAAAATTAACATCCTCCATTATCAACTCAACTCTGTCAGATAAACACTGTAGCACCGAGCTCCAAACTTACTCAATGGGCAAATTGTGAGAGGGAAAACACACTTCAGTTGTTTATAGTCTGTATGGTAAGTGTTGTGCTTACTGTGAAAATAATGCGGATTTCAAAACTGTTTAATAATTACATTTCCAAATTAAGCTAAGTGCCCCTTACTTTAGCCACAGCTGAGTCAAATTCTTTAAAAAATATAATCAAAATCATGATTTCTTTATTTGGAAGTAGCTCTAAAAACAGGTGATTTTTTGGATCATGGATGTTAATTATTTTTGTGGCAATTTCATGTGACTACATCCCCTACCGCCAACAGAGTTGGACATGGTTCATGTTTTCGTCCCATTATATTTGCTCTTTTTTTAAGCAGGATATCTCTAAAAGTTACACATGGATTTGCACTGAACTTCACATTGATTGGCCAAAGTGGGGAGTGCCAGCGGGGATGACCTCTCATAAAAAATGTATGTCATTTCCATACGGCTTCACAAAACACCATGGATCTTTGTGGAAAGTGTCGATGATGTGGCAAGGAAGAACTCATTCACTTTTCACACACTGATTTGCCAAAGAGGGATGTGGCACTGGGTGTGATTTTTTTTTTTTTTTTTTGTGAATATCCAACATGTGGAATTGGCATATCTTGACAACTGCATAGTATTGGGGGAGGTATGTGCTCTACTGAGTGCTTTCTAGCTGATAATGAGAAAGCCCTGACTAGCCTTGGCTGGCCCTGTAGCAGACAAGGGCAAGTCACATGGCACTGTATTTGTGATCAAGTTCACCGCACAACAGTTTTTAAGGAGATAATCGTATGACTCTAAAATCTGTTTAGCAGGCAACAGAACACAGAAAGAGATGTACTGTATTTAAAGGGAAAACAGCTCACATATTGTAAAGTCATCCTCTCTTAAGAACCATGTATTTCTGAACCAATCTGTCATCTGTTCTTGATGGGTGTCTGAATCCAAATTCCACTTTGGTCAGGTCTTCTGTAAATCTGAGTGTCACCGAAGTCGTCCTAATTAAAGAGCATCATGGCTATAAAAGAGCCTGTTTATGTGCATGCAGAGTTCGTTATTTCTCTAGAAAGAGGCGTCAACAACACTGCAAATAAATCATTTACAGTGAGGTGGTAATTACAGGGGCCGTAACCCGGGGCCAACCCTTGCCCATAATTACTGTGGTCCAGCTTAATCAACACCACATCATATGCTATGAGCTGGAAAAGTACTCATACTCACTCCACCCTGTAAGGACAAGACTATCTCCCATCAAAATACATGTCTAAGGATACAGCAGCCCAGTGTGTGTGCATTCTCATTTCAGGACTAAGCGGCATACCTAGACACCCAACTTTGCCACAGTGAGTGCTGTCACTAACTCGGCTGACAGCTGTATCCTATATGCCGGGTTAAATCAGCCAATGTCTTTGACATTAAACATGCATTAAAAGAATCATTCTGGGATGAAGTGTTGGAAGTTACTCTCTTGGTGTATCCACTTTACATCATTAGCCTAGTTCTTCTTTAATTTCTAATTTCTCACAAAGTTTCTCAGAAAGACTTTCAACCCTTACTCAAAAGACAATGTCTTGTGGCTGCATTTCACTGTGGTTCATTTAAGAGATTGGTATCTCAGCATCAATGGATTTGTCCCTAAGTAACTGCTTATGTCGGTCCAAAAAGGTGAGTCTAGAAAAACATCTTTACTCTTTGATTTTGAAGGTTTGGTACCAAAACCTGATGTTTAGTGATGATGTTTCAAACAGCGGGAACATTTTCTGCTATGAAACTCTATTGTAGCTACACTAATAAAATTTTGACATTTTGGTTAATGTTGAAAAAAAAAAAAGTTAACTATCCAGTAACAAAATGGAGTCAGAAATTTGAGGCACATTGACAATAGCTCTTTTTAACTATGCTTGAGCATTTTAGGGTGATTTTTTCCCCTTTAATTTGCTCTATACATTAGGGACACAGATAGGTTGCATGTGGCTTACACAATCTGAAGAACAGACACAAGAATAGTCTGGGCTGAGCAAGCCTCTCTGTGCTCCTCCTTCTGTGAGATGACACAGAGTCATGAGGAGGAGTGGATGGAGGGCTGCTAAGGTGCTGAGGCCTGAGTTGCTTGTCAGCGGCATGACTGATCACTGAGGCCAACTCTAAAAGGATTGCTGGTGGAAATAAAGACACCAGCGTGTCAGCTGTAAGCTCCTGAGAAGGGCCCATCAGACAAGTGGATGCATATTGACAGGCCAGAGACAGAAAGAGAGACATGGAGAGATGGAGGGGGAGAGAGAGAGAGAGAGAGAGAGAGAGAGAGAGAGAGAGAGAGAGAGAGAGAGAGAGAGAGAGAGAGAGAGAGAGAGAGAGAGTCCTGAAGTCACTCACCTTGGTACAGGCTGCAATGTCAGCCGACCCGGTGGCCATCACTCTCAGACCCTGTCCAAGGTATTATTTAAAGCCAAACAAATATCAGGGGCTGAATGTCACCACAAGGACACCCAAGCCTCATCTCCACCAATCAGTGTCCAGGGTTTCAAATCACCCTTTCTCCTGCCCTCGCCGACAAATCCATCTTCTTCGTTCCTATACTCAGCTTCACACCCCCATTCGACCCCCTGACTACCGCATTGAGGGGCGGCACTGTGCAACAGATTTACGATCCCACAGTCTCAGGCCGAGCACGATTTATTGACATTAGTTGTCAGCTTTCTTTTTGAGAAATTGCACGTAGAATTAATTTTAACTACGTCTTAATGTTAAATATCCTGGAAACACTAAATTTCATGGTAGGTGATGCTCAGAGCCGCATAAGCATATATCAAGTTCTTGGGCTTCATTGAAAGATCCATTTTTTTAGGATTTAATTTAATAAGAAGCAGCTCATAACCGCTTCATCTCAGCTGTTAATTACACATCCTTTATGCTGAGGAATGATCTTGGGACACTATTTAATGCATCAAAAGTTTAAGTAATTTAATTTAATTGTTTTTATTACTTAATCATGTCCAAGGCCACATAACATGATGGGGAACAACCTTACCAAGGTATCTTGGAGTGTCATTGTGAAAGAGGGAAAGTGTACTGGCTTTAAATAATTTTGTCTGTCAAATGATTTAAAAAAACATTCAGCTGAAAATATACAAGCCCAGTGGTCATGTTTCGGTGTAGAAGATGCATTTCAGTTACAACACCCTGCAAACTGGTAAAATTCAATCAAGTCCAAAGCAGTCAGTTCTACATGTAATATATTAGTAATCATAATGCCCTAAAGCAGGGGTACAAGCTCCATGCAACTTTGGCATTTAAAGATAATGCAAGATTTCAACACCACTCTCAGTTATTGGACATCATGTCTTCTGTTATTCTGTGTATACAGTATATTAATAAATGAACGAACAGTTAAACATTACATACATTACAAATATAAGGATGATAGCTCATATACAAATATTTGCAGCAGGTTTCTTGGTGCCTTTGACAACTGACTGATATGCCCCTCAGCCCATGCAAGGAAACATTAAAATAAATCAAAATCTGAGCAATAAACATGTAAATCTTGATCGATATATACTTGCCTTTTTCTCCTTTTCAATAACAGCTGCCGTAAAGGCCCGCTGAGCACAAGCAGCCATAAAAGTATGTAAAATAAATTAGGAGAGCATAATGAGAGGCTCCAGCAATTCCCCCATAAATATAACATAACGACCACAACTAAAATGTCAGGGAATCCAATAAATCAATTTCCCCGGGACAGGCCGGCCTTTATGTGCAGAACACACAGTCATATTTATAATTCTCCTTTTTTTCCAGAGGATCTCATTTTTTTGGAGAGAGGGCAGCCAGGGAAAGGGTGCAGCTCAACACAGGTCCCTCTCACACGAGGAAGGTTTAATATGTGTTCCATGTGATTCATCACCGTGACACGGACACCTGAGGCCTGGGCCCGCTCCATTTCTACTGCCTAAATGGTTTCTTGGGGACTTTCCAACACACATGCACACACAAACACACACACACACAGCACAGCACAGAGAGAGAGGGGGAGAGAGAGAGAGAGAGAGAGAGAGAGAGAGAGAGAGAGAGAGAGAGAGAGAGAGAGAGCGGGTGAGAGAGACAGAAAGATGGATAATGGATTGACAGAGAAGGTCTCATTTAAAAAGAGAGAGCTATTTTGTCCTAGCCATGTAATAGATTGTGAGTCTAGAGCCATCGAGTGTCACCACTGCAGGAACTAATTCACTCTTGATGTAAAGAGAGAGGGAAAATCCATGGGAAAATGAGATGATTGAGATTACAACTCCATTTCAGATAACCAACACCCTAAGAGAGGCGTATTCATAGAGGCACAGGGGTTACAGGCCCATTACACCTGGCCAGAGTTACTTCAAACTAAATAACCCTATTATTTACCCTATCTACTCTTCAGTTTCCAAACTTCACAAGTCCACAGTGAGAACATAAACCTATCAGACTGGGCATTGTGGTGTCTCAAGAATATCCATGAATGAAGAAAAAACTGTGGGGTTGTCCTAACATAACACCAGTCCATTACATTATTGACATCCCTACACAGACATTTAACAGGCAGCATCACAAGTTGTTTGACCTCATAGGAGCTCTGTGTTGTAAAAACAAATAAATCTAGCAGAACAGCGAACTGCATAGGAATGCAATTATTCTAATAGCCTGCCCAACAAAATAAGTCCAGTCAGTTATGGACAACCTAATAAGGACTGTGTGATTGATGGCAGGCTGGTGGAGCCTTTATTGAGGAGACAATCTCACACACACACAGACACACACACATACACACACACACACACACACACGCTTGTGTTTCCCCTTGGGAAGGATTCCAACATTTACATGCTTCTACTCCAGGAAATGTGATATTTTTGAAGACATGGCTGGATGTAGAAGCCAGCCTCTGATGTAAGGTTTGAGACAGAGAGATGACAGAGTGACAAACCTCAATTAGGTAGAGGACAAAACAGACAAGAAAAAAAAAAGGGGGGGTGGAGGGGGGATTTGAGAGCTGACCTAATATATAACAGAATTTAACCTCTTGAATCGATTGAAAATAACTGCAAACTGTATACAGTGCAGCCGTCTCCCATATTTTCAATTCTATTCTTAAACTCTGTCCATCAGACTCAGCCACTAGAGGTGGCTTGTTTAAGAAACAATTAGGGGGGTATACAGAGCCATTTGCAGGCAGTGGGCCTTGCTGGGCAGGCCAGCCGGCTGGAGTACCTTTCACAGCTGATTTATAACACTGTCGCCTTGGCAAGGCAACATAATTAATAGGAGCATGGACTTCTAATTCCAATGACTTCCACACCAAGTGGGTTTCATTTGATTTATGATGGCCGGCGACTTTGCATTTTATCAGTTCGTTCAGTCATTATTTATGCTGATGACCAATTTCAATGGGTCGCTATCATCTAACTTGCCACTAATCAAAGAGAATTAGGGTTCACTGCATTATTTAGAAGCTGCTAATTTATCTTTGAAACAAGGCAAGAAGAATAGTAGTTGGAGCACTCACCAAAACACATCACAGTGACTCGGATTTTAAAGGCACACTCAGTATTACTGGAATCATTGCAGCATGGAGTAATGTGTTCATAACCATATGAGAGTACAACTGAGAAGATTCAATGGAAGTAGCACAAAGTCATTTAATGAGAGGGATGACATATTCATGGTATGAATTTATGGCAGTTGGACGCAAAAGTTAAAGTAGTCAAGATGCAGATCAAAAAGGACCACTGGGATTAAATAAAAATATAGTGCATGTGTGTTCAATCTTGGGTGAGGCCAACGTTTTTAGAGGCCAGGATGCACTCAGCTAATAATTGAGTACAGTGAATCAGTAACTGTGTTTGTAAAAGTCATTAATGTAGGAAAAACATTTTCAAAGTGGCTGTTAATGAGGCCACATAAAAGAGAAGCTGGCTCCCCAACAACACTGAGGCAACCTTTGCCTCTGTAAAATAGCAGGTCAATCTATAGGTTATCTATTATGCTTGACTGGGATACATACTGAACATAAATGGTCATAGAGCGGCGAAACATCAGATACACATTTTCGAAAACCCAGCTCCTCAGCATGCACTGTAATTGCACTTCAAAGGTAAAATATTCCCAATTTATAAAAGATGATGCCAAAGCAGCCTTAATTTGGGGAATCAGAGGGCATCATGTTGACCAGCCTCAGCCCAAAGGCATAGATGGACATATCAAAGCAGGACATCTCTCCAAGTGTCAATATTGTGCTCAAGATATCAACCATAAACCCAGCCTCGGTAAGATGATGCACAGCATCCTTGATGCCTGTGTGTTGACTCTAAAACTTGATATATATGAACATGAGATCGCTTATTTGTGAGGATATTTTTGCTTTACTTCAAAGCCAGTTAAAATATCTTGGTGGGATAACATGAAAAATGCAACATGTAGTTCATATCAGACTGACCGATGTAGTAATGTCTGAGAGTCAAGTCAATATATAGTTGGAATACTAAGATATGACTACGATCCGTGTGTTTTTGTTTTGACTATAAAAGAGCAAGGAAGCAAGCAAAAGATGCCAAAAGACATTCAAGTATTTAACAAGAAAATGCGCAGATTTCTGTAACTTCCTAACTGTCTGACTTTTTGCTGTCTGATAATAATTTATGAATGGGAGTAAAGTATGCTACAGCATTTCATAAAAGAGCACAAGCATCCACAATAAATGCAATAAGCGGAGACTCGACTAGTTCCATTGAATCCAACATGAAACCAAGAGCAATTTACTGTAAAGAAAATGAAAAATGCACTCTTCAGGTTATTTGACAACAGCTCCAACACAAATGATCAGACTCCATTTGTTAGCCTAGTCCCTTCATCTGATTCCCTGTGTGATAAATTGCATTTAGCAAACCACAGGAGGCTAAGCATTCTTGACATGTTTTTATTGATTTGCATGGGCTATATGCATGTAATCCTGTTCGTAGGTAAATCATGGCACAGGCAAATTCAAGTCACAGTGGTCCTACTTCAGGGAGAGAAAATTGGAGCCACCGCATGGGAGGCAGAATAGAGCTGGGTAGGGTGGAAAAGAGATGTGGCCGCCCATTGGAATCTGGGAACCTCTATTAAGATTTATAGGTGTTGGGATTCTACGGACCGGAGGCATTATTCATGGTAAAGCCTCTCTGTCTGGGCCTGTTTATAAGATGAGACAAGGCTGACAAAGATGGAGGCCTCTACAAGAGGGCCAGGCTGCTTGAACATGGGGCTAGTTCACCTGGCACACACACGCCATCAGCTGCAAACATTCAGCATCCCACTGAAAAGCACACAGGCCAGCCAAAGATTGGCAGAAAACTGTCAAATACCAATTCCGATTGTCAAGTACATTTGTTTCACAGCACCTGCTTCTTGCTTTCTGCAGGGCTGCAGGCAAACTTTACATTTCAAGTGCAGTATGCACAATTTCCTCTCCTGAAATGCAACCACAAAAATATGGCTCTGTCAACTGAGCACTAACTAGCCTTATAGATCTTGTGAAATGTATCTAAATGTACTACAGTCAGAGTGTAAGCCTCAGCTTTATTCACATGCAACAAACTCCTTTGAGGACTTCATAAGCATGCGCTGACTAATACAGTTTGCAGTCAGGATAGCTAGAGCGTGATGTAGCCAAGACTTATTTCAAAAACAGACAGAGCACCTTGGGTCCTTGTTTAAGAAGCCATGGCGATATTCAGTTTATTCAGCAATTTCCTGAGTGTCCCACCATACTTTATTTGGTCTTATTAGATGAAAACATGAGGATCACCTTCAACTTTATTAATGATGGTACTCGGGATGAAAGATGCTAGTGAAAATCTGCAACATCTGTTTGCTGCATTCACTTCTCAGCGGGCTCCACCTATTCCTCATGCCTAATGATGCTGATCCACTCGGCAAGTTTTACGGACAAATGTGTATTTGGCTACATTCATCATCCTGAATGAGTGTTCCTGATGAGCCATCCGCTGGCCTGTTTCACTCTTTCTACCACACGTTAACAAATGACAACTCCTGCCACATGTTTTCCATTTGGGAGATACAGAGAGAGGCAGGAAAAAAAGCGCCGAGAGATTCCGAGGTCTAAAGGATGGGCAGCTTCAAGGGAAAAGAGTCAATGACGCCTGTTCTTAACAGAATCCCCCCCTGTGCGCCATCAACCAACCGCAGCACCATGAAAATACATCAATTATGTAATGCCTTCAAGGAACAGTTACAGATCTGATCCATGTCACCGCCATGGCCCAAACCAAAATCCTTGATCGACATTAGCCACGGACATACTTTTACTGTACATGGACTTGAACCCCAGCAGTCTCTGGACGTATCCCTGTAGATCAACATGAAAGGGCAAACAGAAATATATGGATATGACCAAGAATATGTTAACTTGGATAAACAAGTCGATGGTCGTTCAAAGTCCTGGGGAGCTGCACCCCTAATAAATCATATTCCTTTTGATGTGCAGCTGGTTAGGAGTTTAGAAGGGGGGATGGTTGGAAAAGACGTGAGTCAGGCACCAGGACACGCCGTCTGCTTTTCTCAAAGCCTGGGAATCCAAGTTTAGTGAAACTCTAGGGAGATATGAGAATAGTAAATAAGTTATAAATAAGGTCAAAAGTGAAAACGGACCATGGCAGATCCCCGGATCATGAGGAACTCACTGAGAGAGAACAACTTCAGAGTAGCGAACGTGGTGAGAGATGGACCTGAATGACCCAATACACTAAATTAAAAGAATGAGTTAAACAAACCCATCATTGCATAAAAGGATGCCTGACATTCCAAATTTTGTGTAATACAATTAAGGATCTGTTTCAGTGAGTATGAGCATGATCATAATCTTGCCATTTAAATGCTTTTTTTTTTTTTTTTTTTTTGCAAGTAAGGTGACAAGTACGGCTCTCAATCCCATTGTCTAGAACTCCCTGAAGACGAGCTGGCATACAGAGTGTTGAATAGGATTGAGCCTTGACACAGAGGCTTTTGTGCCTACGAGTGAGTGTTCTGGAAATCAGGATAAGCCAGAGGGTCTTGCAGCTCTTTCATACCAGTGGAGATGGATGTTGTCAGCAAGCTAAGCATATTTAACACGAGCCATTGTAAAACTATCCACTGCACAAACAGCTGGAGAACCTCGTCCGGACTGCTGGGGATAAATCATATCCAGGAAGCCAAAACAGACACAGCTTGACGCCCAGCCCCAGGCTAACAACCTTGACAAACGTACATACAAACAAGCTATTTACTGTCAGCTCCTACAACCATTACTCCCAACTTTCTCCATCCCATTCTGTCTGAAGACTGGAGTCGGTCACTTGATGTCATACGGGGTCCTGTTCCAGTACGTAGATGAACATTTACAAATACACACATCTCAAAAAAAGCAGCGGTCCTGAAGGACTATGAGGACCCTCTTCCATGAGGGAAGAGTGGATGAAGAAAAAAAAATTCCACACCACTGAAGGACGTTTGTTTTTGCTTTTCTGGTTTTGGTGATCTAACTCATCACTGTATGTTGTACTAACAAGCTAAGGTCTGGGACCCCTATGAACGGCCATTTTTTCTCTCCCTCTCTGATCTGTCCTCTTTCCAACACTGTGATAACAAAGACAGCAGACACTGGCTGGTGAGATTCCCCAAATACATCTGGACCAATTACAGGTCTCTCCGTGTTTAATGTAATGATGCAGAAAATGATTACTGCTGCAAAAAAAATAACTGCTAGATGTGCACTCAGCTGCCCTTCTCCAAGCCCTTATTCGTCTTGAATAAAAACCCAGTCTGCCTGTGATGTCTGAAGGAAGCATATGTCATCCCTACTGGGTGTCTGAAAGTGTAATGCAGCCCCTTTATGACAAAGTCATTCCTATGCATAAATATTAAACCGACTTTGCAAGAGTAAATTCATTAATGGTGAAACAAACACAATCTCAAAGTAATACATGAAGGTGGAGATGTTTATTATGGCATGTTCTGCATTATGGGCTGTGAATGATCAATCACAGAGAGAGCATATTACTCCAATTTTCTCTGGCCTCTATAACAACAAAGTTCATAGACACCAAATCAGTTTCAAGGGAACCCGGGGGCTACAAGTGCAAGACTGCTATATGAGACATTCATAATTTATGTGCATTTGATGTAGTGATATGTAAAAAACTTCAGAGGAATTTTAATGGGCTTGAGGCAGAGAAGGGAGAGAAAAATCTTTGAGATGGTTGTTTGGCCCTTTTTTTTTTTCAGCAAATCACTTCTAAACCAAAAAAGGGGAAAAAAAAGTTTTTAAATCTAAAAAACTCAGCCATTGAGCCTGTAATCATTGAGAAAAAGGAATTTCATCTTCTTATTTCAATGCTTTATTGATTTGGTGGCTTGGTTCTCATAAGCTCCATTACATGGCCCAAGTGGTGCCCAGCAACAGTGTCCAATGCAGTCAACAAAGGAAAGCTATTTCCATTGATCAATGTCTTTCCACACAAAACAGATAAAGATTGATAATACACTTCAACAAAACCCTAAAGTCAATTAGGGGTTGATGAAAAAAACAGTCCTGTGCAGGGACAACACAACCAAGGTGTTAATAAGCAAGAGCAAAAGCAAAATAAATCACCAAAACTGGAAAGTATATTCCCTCCCTTCAAATGAAACAATAATTTATTAATCTTTGAGACAGATGGGTTCTGTTTGTGTAGACTATTGATCAACAGTAACCTTTTATTATTGTTTTCTCCATTAGAGGCACATATTAGAATAGATGAGAGTTGTTTAACTCACTAACGCTCAGTATTAGAGTGTACTCTTGTTACTCTGAAGACCAAATGTTTTCACTGATGCTCATGTAGGAGAAATCATTGCAGAGAAGCCTTAGCCTGCACGTTAATTTGTCAGCCCATTAGAAAACTCTCCTGCCGGTGATCCAATCTAGGCAGCGGGAGTGTCCGTGCCCACTGAGCAGCCTTATTTGAATCAACTCAATGTCAGGTCTGATCAGGAGCTTGGGGACTGGGGCCGGACTAAGAGATGTAGACAGACAAGGAGACAAGATGGAGAATAGATCACACAGACAGAGGCATGTGATGCGACTGAAGAGTAATGCTGCTGATGCCTCTGTGGTGCCAATTGACTGGATCTGGCCTAGAAATACTTGCAAAGGGAACATTTTCAAACCTGTGTGAAGCTATTTAGGGAGGGATCGTTTATGACCGAGTTTCATCTCTAATTAAAGCTTAATGCGTACCCCACCCTTTTTGTATTTATTTATATAGCAAGAAAGCTGAGAGAAGCACCGACAGACAACAGCCAAAAGATGTTTGACAGACAACTGTGTTTTATTTTATATTGCTATGTACAAGGTGCCACATGTTGGAGGGCTAGCGGGCATTACAACTAGGCTGCCTGGTGCATTTTACACAGTTTCTTGTAACGGCAACTGAATAAACCTGAGTGTCTGAGTGATTTGCATGCCAAGTCATTCTGCTGTATCGTCAGATAACTGGACTGCCCTACACACTGTACAGCAGTGCCTGCAAAATCCCACAGCCAATATCCACAAAAATTGGTCTACAAAGACATGAGGGACTATGCTTCAAAAACAGGCCTTGATTGTGCCATGTGGGATAAAAAGCATCACTCAAGCTAACCATTCCCCCATCTTTCACTGATAAAATCCACTTTCCATTCATTACCCTTTATCATAAACACAAGTCTATGGGGAAGTAAGGCTTAGAAGTGGTTAAGCCTGTCCCTGGTTTCCTATTTCTAGGGAGCATTTATCTGATGATATATATTCCTTTTGGTAAGTGAAAGGAGTTATTCTGTTTCCAACAGGAAGGACATTGATAGGGCATTAGGGATTTGTTTATTTCAACTCAAAGCCATAGCATTTATCCAAGTATATATTTCGCTGCGGGCTCAGACCAAATTATGTTTCAAGGCAAGATAAATCACAAGGCACAAGTCAAAATGCCAAGCGTTTTATGATCCTACAAAGAGCCCTGATGGCAGGCTACACTTTACTGAAAGCTATGTTGCACTGTGAATTTCAGACACAACAGCCTACGTGTTCCTGTTTGTTTGTGACTAGACTGTGATGAATGTGACAGCTGTCATGTGCACATCAGCTGTCTCCATTTTAGACACTCAATAGAATGATGGGATTCGAAAAGAAGTTCATCTGCCTCCCTAATAAATCCATTGTCTTGTCTTCCTTGAACAGGCCTTGCAGTGATGGACACATCCAACATTGCCAAACAAGCTTAGTGAAATATTATAGATGCAGAATGCTCATTCAGTTTAAGTGAGAGTGAAAAGTGAGTTGATGTGCTTGAGTAAACAACTCAACATCACTCTAGGAAAGAATTGACAGAAAGGACAGGATGTGGAGACAATTTAGAGGATATAAATTACCTAAAAACATTCTAAAACCAATTGGGAAAAAAAAAAGTTTAGATTTTTTCCTTTTTTGTTTATGACAAGCTGGTGTTGCGCACTTTTACAAACATCAAGGGCATCTTTCCACAAATAGGTGATCTGCATTTGTTCAAATGGCAAACAAAAATACATTTCCCACAAATATCCCCACAAAACATATAGCTGTGAAGATATGGTCTGGTGTCTTTCACATGATCTGTTGGAAGGCTGGGAGGCCGAGCCAGTTAGAGAGAGACCTTCTTATGTAAACTGCTGAACTTAGCATCCCACTATTGCAACCCAGGCAACAATGCCTCCTTATATGCCCAAACAGAAGCTATTGAACAAAATCCAACAGACTGTGTAGAGAGGAGTTGTAGGGTCATGTAAACTTGCAGTGGACCAGAAGGCTCCAGAGAGAAAGGAGGAAGAATCGTCCTTTCAACCTCTACATTGTTCGATGAGAGGGATCTCTGCCATCACAAACATCAACCCAAATTTCTTTACAGACAGGGCAAAAAGAGAGGACAAAGGGGGCCCACTAACATGATGCTATTTTAAGATTGTGTGCGTGCGTGTGTGTGTGTGTGTGTGTGTGTGTGTGTGTGTGTGTGAGTGCGTGCGTGCATGCGTGTGTGTGTGTGTGTGTGATCTTAAAAAGGTCTTCTTTCTAGCCACAAGCTCACTATCCAGTGAGGACCCCCTGGGGTTTTTGGAAGGACGTTCTCTTTTTCAAAGAGCTAGATTTCTAGAGAAGGACACAAACACTGGTAAACACTGGTTTTTAACATCCAATTGCACAGGGGGCATTTAGTCTTGCTCATCTTCCATCTAGTATAAAATGCGTGCCACAATATATCCAGGTGGCTCATTTTACCCATGACCCTTGCCATAATATTCTGGGTTTGAATGCTGCCCAGGACCTTTGTCATGTCATTGCTTTCATGCAGTGTTTCTAAATCTATCTCATAAAGGCTAAAACAGTGACAAAAAACTATTTAAAAGCAAATGGAATTTTTCCTTACTTAGTCCTAGTTGCAGAAACACAGCCTATGGCTATGAATTCAGCAAAACTGGCTGAGGAACACTACAAAAAACAAAATCTACACTGTATTTTCACAAACAATGATTGTGATCTTCAAAACAAAAGTTAGGCACAAAGAATGCAAGATAACATTAAACTACTGAACTCATAAGTATTAACATCAGGCTTCAGAACCACAGACTCTTGAAACAACTGTTTTATAGGAACTTTTTGAACTGAATAAAAGAAACAAAAAAACAACAATAACAACAATAATACCTTGAAGCACATAAGATGTTTTAACACATTCAGCGTGGTTGAATTTTCAGAACTTGTACATAACTATCACCATTTTAAGTTGGATGCCTGACATGCAGTGCATGCTTGTGGTCAAATCTATACTTGCATTTTCAATTCTCAAAAGTGCTACAAATACCCATGCCTAACTCAAAATTGTATGCCATTACATGACACCGTAACCCAAGTAAAAGGTCATGAAGAAAATGAGTATTGGAGAAACTTAAAAAAACCTTCCGCCCACTTCCTCTCTGCCATATGGTGCAGAGCTCTTGGTGTCCACAGAGAGCCAGACATCTCACAGCTCTGATCACTAACTAGCCAGCCAATCAAAGCCTTCTGGCCATGGAGCAATTATCTCCTCTCCATTGCATAGGTGGAGAATGAACCGGCAACCCCTGCAACCCTCTCCCTCTGTCTCCTGAAATAACTACAAATGCCTTACATACTCCACGTCTATGTAAAACAGAGGGAAAAAAGGGTTTTGTTTTCCTCAGACTCAACTGAGATCACATTACATGCCATGCCAAGTGCAAAGCCAGAAATTGCAGGGGTGGATTTTTACCTCTCAGTGTTATAAGGCATGAATTCTTGTCATTACATCAATTTATTTCAATGTCATTTGTGTGGGCTAGAGTTTGTCTAATTCGATGAAAGACAACATGACTCACATTGGACACGACTATATTGCCCTTTCCAAGCCACCTACTGTACCAAAGGATGAAAAATAGCACTGTTTTTTGAGCCCACATTGTTCTCCTCACAGATGATCTCAAGGCTGAAAACATTTGGAGGATGAAAGAAACAATCCAGGCAGCCTACAATTTGTCATATACTGTATTGAGTGCTCAGAGGGAAGACTTGCAAAAGGGTGCTTCCATTTTTGCAACGGGGAGTGGTTAGCTTGGCTACACCTCATCAACCTGACCTCCTCAGGACAGGGAGGCCTGGCAAACAGTGGCAGTGGTAAAACATTCACATACACAGTTTGATCTGCGGTGCTTTTGAATTTGCATCTGGGTTCTGCCCAATGGTAACACAGCCAAGGGGGGGTCGAGAGGACAAAGGAGATAGGCACATGAACTGGTGTTGGACTTCTGTGTTGGGTATCACTGGCAGCTATATTCATATTCACAGTAGTACTCTCTCTGTTTGATGGCATAGAACATTGGGTTTCAAACTTTTTCATGTTCTGGACTCTAATGTCGAATTTCACTGAGCTGTGGACTTTGCAAAAGTGATTGTGCCCTATGGGCCCATATATGAAAATATATATTTGATTGTGTATTTAATTGTTTAGATATCATACTAGAACACTAACAGATATATTCAAATTGGTAATACTGAGTTTTTGTGTTTCATAATAATTTCAAGTGAATTAAATTACAATGAAGTTAAACTATTGTTAATGTTGCTGGGGACTCCCTGTCCCTGGAAGCCCCTCAAAGACCCACGGGGTCCTCGAACCCCACTTTGAAAACAACTGGCCTGGCACACTTCTAAAGAACTAGGGCACAGAGGAACCACTCACACTCTCTACCTATCTACCACACTGCCAACAATTTATCACTGCCTGAATGGATATGAATATAGATCATGTGTCGTATATTGAGTGTAAGTGCCGTACTAAATTACGAAGAGGATCATAATATTTTGTAACATTCTATATAGAGCAAGCATGAAAAGCAGTGAAAAATTTTAGAAATTATAAAATTATAAAAATTATTAGGACAAGTTATAGTACGATAATTTTGCAACAAAGATTAAAATAATAGCATATGTAAAAAAGAAAGAGAAGAAAAGAAAAAGTTCATAACTAACTTTGTCAAAGTTATTTTCCAGATAGTATTTTTACATAAAATAGATAATCCACTAAGATGGTTGAACAAGGCATTGCAATTTTGTGTAAAACCTTCCATTTCATCTCTCTTAGCCATGGTGCCGCATTTAGCAGTAGCCCTGCTCCTCTTAAGGGATGTGCTAGTTTTGCTTTTTTATGATCCTGCTGGGAGGAAAGAGGTGTTTGCCTGTTTCCTAGGGAACACAGTGTCCGGGGGCCCTTGGCTGCACTGGGCCTGATCGTGGGGCCTGTGTGAAATCCAAACTGACTGATCCAGGACAGAGCCAGGATTACACCACTTCCCTCCTGAATTCTGTCCTTCCCAACAATGGGCTTCCTGTAAGCATGGTCAAGTGAGCCGTTAGTTAGCCACTGGAGCCGCAGAGCGGTGGTTCAGGGCCACTGTGGGAAAAGGCAGGGGACTGGAGGGTCATGTTACCATTCCTCCCACCTAACCCCTGAAAGGCCGACCCCCACCATCAGCATCACCACCCACCATTTTGCTCCCAGTGGCTCCAGCAGGTGTCAGGTTCTGGCACCTAACATGCCCCTGGCCGGTTCAAATGTCAGTCAGGGAATGGGTCTGTCAGTGTCTCATTGAGACAACACTGAGGTGACTTGTAAGAGTTTATTTCTGCCATGGGAGGCACTAACCTCAACAACCGTGATATTCTGCACCGTGTATAGAGGCAATAAGTCAAAAGAGACATGTTATTTGAATGTATGAGAGATGGCAAATAAAATGCTTTTATATACTGAGCATGACATTCCTTGAGTCTCCATCCATATCAAATTGAACTCTCTAATTTAAAAATAATGACATGCTGCTACAACTGGTAAATCATCTATTGAACATAAGGGGTTAAGGCAATGATTCATCCTTTCCCGAGTTCCTGTTAATGTATGAACTCGAGATTAATTGATATTATAAATCATTCGAGAAAAAAGGGTCAATACCTTGTCACCGTATTATTTCAATCTGCCTTTGATACAATTGCCTCCTTCGCAAAAATAGTTTTGCATGCATGAGCTAAATGGACAAAGGAAAGAGATGGACATAGCGAGAGAGGGAGTAAAAGAGACATAGAGAGAATGAGAGAGGGGAGCTATTGAGTTTGCAAGAGTTGAAAAATCCCTCAGCACAAAGACCATCAACAATACAGATCTTTTCTTTAGTGATGTCTTTAGCAGTCTGGGAGTAGTCCATACCGGGTTTAATTATGCCACACAAAAAGAAATGTTCTCTGTGATGTCCTAAATCACAGTGTAGTGACAACCGGCTCAATAAGCCCTTCTAGAACAATGCACCCAGAGCTATCGACCTCCTCTCACAGCCTGCAAAGGTGTATCATTTGGCCAGGAATGATAATTAGATGCAGCATTTACTGAAAACTGTCAATGGTCATGTCAATAGAGAGCCTCTTAGCATCTGTCATCCTGCAAATCAATGACAATTTTCAGCGATGAATTCAAGAAAATGATAGCATTCAAATAAACTGAAGGAGAGGAAACCTGAGACTCCTCAGGAAGGGATGCGCTCCTTCAACAGTCAACCTGAGCGTTACATATTTACAAGAACATGGTAAGAACACAAAAACATCAACTAGTAAGAACTGTAATGAGAGCCGAGTGGATACTAAAAACAACTTAATTACTTATTAAGACGTCTGGTATTGCTCATCAGTCCAGGAAGCTAATTTGTATCTGTCACAGGTGTAGGATTGGAACAGCCAAATTTTAGTGGCATGGTGTCTATAGGAAATTAAGCTGCACTGATGACTGATGATCCTCGGCTGTATTTTCTTGTAAAACCCATTAATACAAATACCCCCGATGTCTCAAAACTTGGCTTCCTGTTTAATTTTGAACTGATACCAATGTTTTGGTACTAAATGGCCTGGTCCCAGCTCATCTTATGGAGCATTAAAGGACAAGTTTCCTATTTTGGAACCTAGGCTTTTTTTCCAGACTACCTGTGTCATCTTCAACATGCACACAAACACACACTCACTAGTAAGGCACTTATTGTTGTTGTTACTATGCCATTATGCCATTATTCTACTTGTGGTTGATTACCGACCAAACATAACAGGATGCTCTTACTTTTGTGAGGAGTGAGGTACTTTTTGTTTTCAGTGCACTTTGAATTATCTGCAGGAATGTTCACTTATTCTACTGTGGCATTCGCTACCACTTGTTTTACTGTGGCACTTAAGTCGCACTGGATCAGCTAAATGCCTAAATTGTAACAACTATTATGTCGCAGGAGAAGTCCATATTTTCTTAATTTTGCTCAGTCAGCCTTAATGTGAGTGTTAATTGTGTTAGGAGTGCAGGTCCTACTTAATTCACTGTGTGTTGATTTACTTTTTCTTTTATTTTCTTTTTTCTTTCTTTTTTTGTTTCTTAAATTTTAAAAATGGATGCAACTCTTGGTAAATGCTACACATAGCAAAATAATTACACTATTACTTTTCTTCTTCTTCTTCTTCTTCTTCTTTTTCTTCTTCTTCTTCTTCTTCTTCTTCTTCTTCTTCTTCTTCTTCTTCTTCTTCTTCTTCTCATGATTATTATTATTACATCTACACCTTTATGTCTACTGTATGACTGCCTCTGAAAAAGAGGAGGCTGATATTACAGGCGGAGTGTCTGAAACAAGATGTAAAACAACTCTGAGACATGACAGGCAGGTCTGGGTTGGGCACAGGCAGCTCTGAGTGCCCATATTTATCTCCAACCCTGACAGATTTAGGGCTGGGGTCAGCAGGTGTTGGACTCAGCAGGAATTGAAGGTCAATGACATGGGTTTGGACATTAAAAATAAATGTAACTGCTGGTCACGTCACAAAGAGCAAATTAACACCGTGGCAATGCAACGCTGTAATCTTCAGAGAGGAATAAAGACCAGTTAGTCAGGCCTGGAATCTCACAGAGAAAATGAGAGCCACTTACCCAATAACGAGAGCTTAATGAGGGTCCCTTTAACTAGCTACAATGTCTCTCTTTCCCTTGGAGAAACATTTGTCTTACAGTACAAATGTGATCCATGCATCATTTCTATTGTGAGAGAGGGTACTGTAATAACGATATAAATCACAAAGGGCCTAGGTTGGGGTAATGAGACTTAAATCTCTTAAAACAACACCATGAACTCAGTTGAATGATAAAATGATGTGGTGGAGGAAAATACTACCTTACTCGGGTAAAGCTACACCACTCTCCGCATAGGCGCGTATGGCTTTTGGCAGTGCAGAAGCCCTACTTCATTTAGCTCTGACAGGCAATTTAATACCGCAAAATTACTAACCTTAGCTTTGCAATTACTTTTCCAGCTCTGAACATTTTCAACCCCTCTGTAGATGTAATCTTAAGGTTAAGGCCCCTGGATAGAGCAAACCCCAAGGTCTGAACTTACACATTTACTGGGGCTCTGATCAGACAAGAAACACAGGGAACTTGGGAAATGTTGAGAGGATAATAGTTCACCCATTTATGGGGCAATTCCGTGTTGCTCCTTAGACCCTGTACTGTAACAATACTATGTTCCTTTACAGCCAGCTAATGTAATATTAAAACTACTGATCATGGTCTTGTATCTAATAGTTATGGCGTGACAAACCAAGCTCTAATATCACAATGAAGAGGTTAGAGTGCGTGGCAATGATGGTTGGCTTGCTACACTATCATTATCCTTGTGTTGTTAATGGTGTGATGAGCACATTTTTTATTGCTTCAGTCTAGACAGGGGTTGAACCTTTTTCATTATATGCCCACAAAAGCACTAAGAAAAAAAAAAGGAAAACAGAATGGACTAACTGAGAACTGAGTGCAATCCATTAGCCTGTACACCTTTCCAAAGTCTTTCCTAGATTTCCCTTTACCTAAAAGATGTTTCGCACACTATTGTAGACACTGCGCTCAGCCTCACAACAGGACACCTACTTTTAAAAAATATCATACGTTATCAACCCCTGGTACCTCCCCCTAGCATCCCAAGCACAACCCTAGAAAAGTCACATTTAATCCCCTGATGTCCTTTTCACATTTAGGCCTGTTTTGACAGTGAGGGAAAGGGGAAATGATTTGTGCTGATCAGTCTCTGCTCTCATTGGCTCCTGACTGCAGTTTTACTGAGCCTCTGACAGATGCGTCCCCTGCCGTCTGATTAAAAACGGTCATTTCTCCGGCACACACTGTGCCGCGCTAACCTTTCATTTGAAGGATGATTGCCATGGAGTGAAAAACACTCCTCCGTTAGTTCGTTTTGTCTGTCTGTGGTGAGGATATTGACATTCAGATTTTGCCGATGCTCTCATCTTGGAACAGATGTCACAGTTGGCAAATAGTCTAGACATCAACAGCAGGTAGGACAGAGCTCAAGGGGTGACAGGAGACAAGTGGGGAGAGTGACAACGTGCACAACAAGTGTATGTTATACATCTAACAGTCTGTCCTCGTTCCCTCGCTGCACCTCACAATGACCCTCATACAAAATCTGCTCGCTGTGCTGGGCAGGTAGCTGTGCCCTCCCCCTCTCCTTGGCCTGCCTCTCATTCTCACAGGCTGGTGTTGTATGAGAGGAAACACCAGCCAAATTATGGAAACCCTCGCTCATCTACGACAGGCAGAAACACAAACCTCAAACCCCTGTGGTGGGCCAAATCCCCTTGCTAGCACAGATGAGGATATTCTCATGTCAGGCCTGTTGGCAGGGGTGTAAAGTTGTGGAAGTGCTGGTATCAGATAGGATATCAAAGTCAACAAGCCTGTTGCTTTAAGCTGATCCTTCTGTCCTATGCAATACTGCTGCTCTGCGAAAGCCCAGAGGAGCCTTCAAATGCTTCCCCGAGTGCAACCTGATCCATAACAGACAGAGTCATGCAGCTCCCTGTGCTATCAACACTCCATGCACAGCAGGACCACTCTAATACCCCATTCCAACCTGGCAGTCAGGAAACACTGGAGAAATTGCACAGTCAAGAAGTAGAGGCCACAAATCTACGAAAAAAAAAAAAAAAAAATCAATTGACATGTACCTGTTGATACAGAGTAGTTTTAACTGTAGATCCGCTGTCTGCAAACTCGGAAAAAACTAATTAATTTGTGTATGCAGTGTTGGTAAAATACTTCCCCTGTTGTATGCTCTACATGATTAAGTGATGGAGGAGGCGTCAAAGGATGATTCAGGCCATTGTGAATGTTGTGCCCATTTTTCAGAGTATCCACTTGGTCTTATTATTCATCTATTTTTAGCTAGCACTGCCAAGTAAAACTGTAGCTAGATGGATTTCTAGATGTCCTACATTTTACCTATATTTTGAAAAGTCACAGCAGATAAGACACAAGCTTTTTATTACAGCTGGGTCCAAATGATTTGTGCGCCTACATGTCAAGGAATACAGCTTGCTTACTTAGCACTTTAGTCTAGATAATTATAAATACAATTTACTTCCGTCACAGAAAAACTGTCTTCCTCATCTGAGAGACTTGTGGGATGTTAGAGGTCACTGCAAAATTGACCTGAGCACCAGGAAGTGCTGTCACAGGCACAGAAGAATTCAAGCATACTCAAAAGGAAGCACACTGAGGAATGATGCAGACACTGTGGGTCTCAGATTGCTTCTTTTGCAAGGATATGCGATTATTTATTAGCCTCATTTTACACTAAGTGACTTTATTATAATGGCAGGGTGAATCGAATTGCAGCTTGCTGGATCTATCTCTAAGTGCTAATGTAGGCCTAGTGTTAACCTGTCAAACTGTGACAAAGCCACAAAATGCGTAGCCACATGAAAGGTAGCTGAATCTATCTTGAAGTCGTGCTTGAGCACCTGTAAACATCATCACTGTTACTAGTTTGTGTACTATAAAATACACACTGTAATATATTTTTTTTCTTGCTGTTAAATGAGGATACAGAAGAAAAGCATGCTGATTTTCCACCTTGTGTTACATTACTTAAGGCATTCTATCCCTGTTTTTACGTTCATTCTATGTCTATTTACATGTGAAACACTTGTAGAGCATTTTGAGCTACATTTCCTGTATGAACGGTGCAATAAAAATAAAGTTCTTTGTTGTTGTTGTAGTTGTTGTTGTTGTTGACTCCCATGGAAAATGGCTTACTTCCTGTAGCGTTAACCTTTTTTTTTTTTTTTTTTTTCCATAAACACACTTGGCTTTGTTTATATTCAAAGTTGTTCACCAATATCAATTGCTTGTGTCCATGAGGCCTAAAAATGTTGAATGCTTTCCCTAACTCAAAAGACATTAAATTATTTTGGAATATTTTGGAAGTTGCACTACTTACATCGGCATGTTTAATATGTTGCCTCATATGTGCTGGGATTGCATGTTATGTGAACAAAATGAAGACCTGGTTTTTCTAATGTGCATTGTGGTGCCACTAATGGTCACAAACTACACTGCATACCTTTAAATTCTTGTGTTGTATTACTGATCATTACATCGCTAGTGTCCACAGAAGAAGCCATGTTTGTTTATGTGACAATATGACTGTCAGTCCAGAGATGACAAGCATTAATGACACTATTAATATGTGAGTACAGAGCAAAAATGTAGCAATGACAGCTTAGCATCAAATATGTCTTGCTGTATAACAATTAAAAAAAAATTAATCTAAGTTTTGATTTTTGTACGATATCCAGTGAAAGTGTAAGGCAGCAATCTACTGCTCAGACGCAGCTAATTTAGAGGCCACACATGGAAAAAAAAAAAAAAAAAACTGCTGTGATTAAGTTTTCTTTTAAAGTTGTGACTGACAAACTGCTAAGTAATGTTTGCGATGGAGAATGGATTGAATGTTCTAGAAAATTTGCTTTGGTGGCAGCCAGCAGCAACTACAAAAAAAGATAAAGAATAAAGTGATTTGGGTGTCTATGAAGGCAAATTTCTGTCAATCAAACCGAACAAGGGAGCAGTCAGAGCATCTCATCACTGTCCATCAACACGGTGAAAACTGCAGCTCTTAGATCATGTGTGTCCACGCAGAGGGAGCCCTGAGTTCAGCAACAACTACCAAAGCACAGTGGGCCAGATCACGTGGAAAAGCTCCTTGGGTGATAAAGGTACTTATAACCCTACATATATTTATGGATACCATTAAAAACAAAACTGCTATAAAGAAAATAGCTGACTGCAGAGCAAAAAGCCCGAAGGACCCAATTTCCTCCTGAAGCACCTGATGGACACACTGACAAGCAGATTGCTTTCCAGTACCAATTTTTGGAGCATGTGAAAAATGGGCCGCGCAGCCAGTATGTGGTCTGAGATGAGTCATAAATCTTGTTTTATCTCCTCCGTGGTGGTAGCAGAAAAGGATGAGTTGCTTTTTTTTCATCTCATTCACATGTCTATCTGTCTGTTATCTGTGCCCTTGAGCAAAGATTACTGATGCCCTGTCTTTGATATATGACACATCGCACAGAGCAGCTTTTCATCCTGTGAATTAACCCAGAGAGGGAGTGAAAAAAATGCAAACCTGACTGCCATCAGCCAGGGGGACTCTTTCACTGTTCCTTTGTGCTCCCCTGGACCCCTCCCTCACCCATATGATCATTCCCACCTTTCTTCCTTTAGTGCCGCGGATCTCCTCTTCTTCCCTGCCTCCTGATATTGAGCAGACAGGGAGCAGAGAGCATCATGGGTAGCCAAGTTTGGTGGCAAATTGTTTATCTGACCTCTGCACGTCTCTACATTTTATAATCTAGTGTGTGTCACCCCTGTCTCATCCTCATAACAAATAGTCCCTGTCAGTCCCTGCTTCCTTTATCAGAAGCAAGAGGTAAGGAGAGGGCCACTGTAAGTAACCACACAGAAGGAAATCTCCTACAGAAAAATAAAAATGAGATTTAAGTGAGTGATGAGAACAGAGATTCCTATAATGATGCCTCAAGAGCAAAAAAAGGATAAAAGGCAGAGATTAAAGAAACAAATGGTGGCATATTATGTGTTAACAGCTTATGTACTATGTCATGGAGAAAGAAAGAGACTGAGATAGGCTTTCAGGAGAGTATTACCGTTGTGTTACTGTCCCTGGTGAGGAATATTTTATTATTCAGTAACCAGTAAGGCTAGCTACAATGAGCTCAGCCTAATGTATCATCCACCAATACATCTGAATAATGGCGCTTTAAATGAGTAAGACAAATAGCAGTGACCACTTTATGCAATCTAAAACAGAATGTAAAATAACACATTAGGCCAGACTGCCACAGTGGAAATTAAAAGACTCTACATTACAGAGTAATAACCATTTCTCTCCCTACCCCAGACTTCATTAACCCAAAGCTAATCTCCCACTCAAACTCCCTGATCTTCACATGCCATGGAAAAGAAATTGCGTTCGGTAAAAACTGGTTGTTGTCTTCTTCTTCTTCTTCATCTTCTTCTTCCTCTTCTTCTTCATGTTTCTTTTCATCTAAGCAATCCAAAAGGTCATAAATAAAATATTACACCACAAGGGAAGTGCTGTAATCCATTATCATAATGGCAATGCTCATGATCCGTTTCATTAACATGCAGTCTTTAACCCAAACAAATGCTTTCCTCACCCTACTGATGCATACCTTTTCACCAGATACGAATACACTCTTATATTTTAGTTGCAGGTGGGATGCATCAGAAGTCAGAATTAGGCAAAAGGTGCCTTATTCTACACTTGCTGTACATCACATTGGAAACAAATTCAATGTACAGGCAACTTGCTATAGTAAGGTTCTCTACACGTACACAATGGGGCAACATAGCCTACATAGAGTCCAGCAGTGTGCAAGTATGTTATATTCAAAGAGGAATCAAGGCAAGGTCGAACAGCATCCAAATAAAGGCTTATGAGCTAACAGCGGGCTTCCAGCTATGTGCTGACAATATGCCCTATGTCAGAGGCTTAGAGTGAAACACTGTTTATTTCTCACACTGACATTCACACACAGCAGCCTTTAAAAGATGATGTGGACAGCAGTGTCCATATGTGTGAATGACTGCAACATAAAGCTGGAGGGCACAGAGGCCTACTTTCTGCCTCCTGTAAGTGTTAATATAACCTTTTCATCTGGTCTCCCAATGGCTCTCCCGAATCAATTCCCCCTCAGTGTCCCTCAGCGTCTGTACAACTGGCACCTCCACAACTTGTTCCATTTGTTATATTGAGCTCCATCTGGCCTCGGTCATTTGGCTTTTTAATTTAGTTGTCTCCTGCTCTCTAATTTGTCTCACATTTACAAATGGTGTCGACCGCCCGTTCCAAGCTGCCCCTCGTCAACAGCAGAAATACATTTTTGCAGAGCATCGGGCCGGCCGTAAATCTGTAATGCCAGGTTATTAATAGATAGTAACAGATGTTTACTGATTGTTGATTACCAGTCTAGTTGACCAGTGAAATCTGTTCATAAATGGAATGGAATTTATAGCCGAGCAGAATATGTGCCTCTCCCGGGCAAAATGGAGAAATAGTGCCAACTCTTTAACTAACTGACAATGCAGTGAGATTTCTCTCTCTTTCACTCTCCCTCTCTCTGAGGTACACCAACATATGGTCAACTGCTGCGAATGACACGCACAGACTATATACTATAGCCTCCCTCTCTCTTGCTCAGTCTAATTCTCAATCCTATTTACTGCTTATTTGCACAGGATGAGTGAAAGGAAGCAACTGTTTGGCCACAGACACCCTCCTGACAAACACGCTGCTCTAAAGTGACACGGCACATCTCACTTGTCACTCATCAGCAGCCGCTGCTCACAGCCTGGTGATCCATCTTTCAGTAAGTGGGTGACATGACTGACTTCCAACAGTTTGCACATTACTTTGCAGAAAAGTTGCCATGAAACTGCAATTAAATGTCACTGAGGCAAAGGCACATGCATGGATATTTGCCGTATTTCCTAATGCCGACTCAAGTTCTTCCAAGTATTACATTTTGTTCATTTCATGACATTGTGCCAAAACATTTTTGTAAACTTTTTTACAAATGAGCAAGAGCTTGTTGGGAAAGCTATAGGCATCATTTGTGAATGCAGTAATTCATGTTTTACAGTCAGTGAACCAGTCAGGTTGCTTTGTACTGTGGGACAAAGTCGAAACAGGTGGGTTTGACAGAGATTCCACTGGTACTCCCCTTAAAAGAGTAATCATTTCTGCGCACCATTTTCTATTTACAGACAGCGAGACCAGAAAGTGGGGTGCCACGGACAACAAGTTGCAAACTGTGACAAGTTATAAAACTTTAAAGCAGGCAGTAAATAGCTCTGTCACTCTATCCCTAGTGTTATATTACCTGGACACATTTATCTGACGGGTGGTAAATCTCAATTCCCCCCAAAAAAGCAACGTGAGACACAGCAAAACAAATTACATATAGACAGACAAAAACATATGACTAGTTAATCAAATGAACAAGATGTTCCAAGACTGAGCACCATTAATATTGACAACAAGCTACGACGGTGTTTTCTGGGAGGAGAGGCAGGAGTGAAAAAAATATTCAATAATGCTGTCCTTCCACTGTACAGTTTATAACACTCCCTGGAAACAGTTTGTATTCCCTTATATTTTTTTTACAGTTGCTTCACCTGCCTGATATCCTTCAGCCCTTTCCTTCAGAAGCTGTCAAAGCCGCCAAGTATAATATATGGCCTCTCCAATGAGAACAGCTGTAGCCACTCTCTCTGCTGCCTCTGCTACCCTGCCCTGCATGAAATAATACATCAAGATTAATTGATTTCCCGTCACTCTTAGAGAAAAGAAAATTAATTTTCATGTATCTTTTCCCCCCAACCCCCAGCATATGAATTTTGTACATGGCAAGTAATTTAAGTTTTTAATTATTCATGAGGACTAAAAACATGATAAAGTGTTTTACAGAAGGCCCCAAGGCCGTAGCCAAGAGCCCAATGTGTGCTGAGACAACAATAGCACTCCCTAATGCCTATATAAATAATATATGTATTTACATATATCTTAGCTCAACCTACCACCCCTCTCTCTCTCTCTCTCTCTCTCTCTCTCTCTCTCTCTCTCTCTCTCTCTCTCGACTCATGAAGGGTGAACACTGGCTTATATCATTATAATTAGTTACATGAGTTACATGATTTACATAAGTACATGTACCAACCTATACTGTAATAATACTATATTAACTACAGTATAATGAATATTTGCTTTTTATACACACCATTCTACTTCATATTGCCTTTGTATGCTCTACCTAATCTGTTTTATTCAGTTTTTTTTGTTTGTTTGTTTTTTTTAGCCAGGTAGCCAACTATCTTCATCATAAGCCCAACTGCAGGGTTATTCCCTTGCTGTGCACTGCTGCTTAGGGAACCGATCAGGCACCATCCGCAATCACCACCACCAAACAGGAAGTCATCAAGCTCCTCCCAAATGACAGCTCTATGGAGAGAGGAGTCCATTGCAATGTCAAAAAAAATAAATAAATAAATAAATAAAGATATAATAAAAAATAAAAAAAGAGAGAAAAAAATATAATAATAATACAACAACAACAACAACAATAATAACAATAATAATAACGATAATAATAATAATGATGGCATCTGTTTCCATGACAATGATACTGTATGAAAGCACTAACATTTTTTTCTTTTCCCTCAAAACTGCCTGTGGATGATGTGAGATATATTCTCACAGACATTTCCTCCACAAACAATACAATTATTTCAAGTATAAATCACACTCTAAGAGAGTCATCTTTAGCATGAGTAGACATAATAACAACCCACTGGAGCCTGTTTGGAGCGCTGCTATGTGTTTTAACATTCTCCAACTGTGTGTCGGTGGATGACTGAGGAAGAAGTCTGCTGTGAGAGGCGAGCACGCTGCCCACAGCCTCGGGTTTTAAATTAACGCCAAAGGAGGATGCCATGCTGCTGACGCCAAGGCAACTCGCCGGCCTGACTGGCAGGCATGGCTGAAGACTGATGTGCTTGCTCCACACTGCTGATCAACATAATACTGCATGTGGCATGACAACAAGGAGGATTGCGAAGCAATTACAATCAGGAATGACAATATTTCCTTTGTGTATGTCTGCCTGTTTTTATGCAGGTGTTGGTTTATGTGGTGCAAATGCATATATGACCACCAACACCAACGGCGAAAACGGGAGGGGTTTTCCAACAATGCAGGACTGAAAAAATGTAGCAACTGAAAAAAGTGGATAATTCAGCTGAAACTCCCACCTACCTCCTATCTGTGTTTAACATACTTCACTAACTCACTGTATACCCAATAAAACATCCATTAAGACCACACACACTTCCCAAAGGCTCAGAAGAACAAAGGAATGATTAACTTATAGGGGAAAAGAGCCCCTGCAAACCCCACATTTGTCTTGGCTGATAGTTAGCAAGAGTGTAATTATAAGGTGAGATGTTTGTGTATGCATGTGTGATATCACATGTGTATGATTGCGTGTGTGTGTGTGTGTGTGTGTGTGTGTGTGAGATGTGTGTTAATCTTCTTAACGTTCTTACTGTGGTACTAGTTAAATAGGTCTGTCTAGCAAGAGGTTCTAATTACGGTTGTAGAGCCTAATTAGCATTTAGTATAACACCACAACAAATGCCGCAAAATCACACTAATTCCGCAATAAACGGCCTCGATGCTACGCCATCAAGCTGCTTTGCTATACAATGACAATTAATCGCAGCACACCACAATAGGCCAATCCTGCACTCCTGCTGAGTGTGTTAAATCATTTTTCACTGCTTCCAGATTGCTCCTATCAACAACTATTCCCAGGAACACTAATAAGCGCATATCCTCATTAATATGGTACAGCCTAAATGATCTGCAATCTCAAAACATGCTTTAGCAAATCATTAGGCCACTGACCCCACGGATACCGGAGCAGAGTGTTACCGCAGGGAACTGGGTATACTGGTGGGTGTTGATGGTGACAAAATCAAGATCGTTGCTATTGTAGAGATGAGATTTACCACAAGCAAGCATCCCGCTGAGGAACAGGTATTATCCAGTGCTCACAGCAAATAGAGTCATCCAATATGGCAACCACAGTAGACATCAATACTGAAAGTGTTACTTCTGCAAAGAACTTTTCCCTGCAAAATCAGTGAAATACAAAATCTCTAACCAGGAGATTTTAAATTATGCCGATTTGGATGAATCAGTCACCCCTATAGAAATTGATAGTGATTCGTTCTAATGTCGGCCTGAATCGATATAAAGTGCCTTGAACTGATTTATTCTTGATTCTTAGAATAACTAACCAAACAAGCATAGGGCAGACAAAACCTGTGCAGTGTGTAGGATTTGTAAAACAACAACAATAGGATCTCAACTATCACACTACTCTCTTGTCGCCTACAGTACAGTAGCTGTCCAATCCAATTCTATTGTTGTCACCTTCTTGTTCACCAGTAAATCGGTCTGTTATTCATTGCTTAATTTTTCCCTGTGTATGCGCGTATATGCATATGGACGCCTCCGACACTGCAGCTGATTTCATATTGTCACAGTGCTTGCAAACAACGGCTGTTTTACTGGCAGGCCTGCATATTTACTATGAAGGGCCTAATGTTTGTGGTGGTTTAAAGGTTATATGTTCTCTGGTAAATGAGTCTATTATTTATTGGTCAGTTTGTTTGTTCCAGCATGTGTGCGTGTGTGCACTGCAGCCACAATAAGTGATTGCTTTGATGCTGCTATTGTCTCAAAGTGTTTGCAGACAACTGCAATTTTACTGTCAGGCTTACATATTTGTGATGTGGTTTGAAGACTTTTTTGTACCACAAAAGTGTTTGGAAACACGTTAACAATATATTTCATGAAATAGAATTTTTTTTCCCCAAAATGTTTTGTGCGTTGTTATGCATGTTTCAGTTATCCAAAATTTAAGCTATCCGAAATACCTTAATTCCAAATCAGTTCAGATAGTTGAGATTCTACTTTACGTAAGAAACAACAAATTAACACCTCGCCACCAGTTCTTGATACCCACCAAGTGGATATCACAGCTGACTGACAGCACTGTGCATAACGTAGTTCTACAAACCGATGGGCACTGGATGAGGCACACCCTGGAGAAAATTCATGAGAAAAATTTGTTTCAATTTATGTTTTTAAATTTAGCTCAGTTCAGAGTCTTTTTTTTTTTTTTTTTTTTTTTTTAATCATTGCACATTTAACCCCTCTCCTCCCACGGGTGGGTTTGCCATTGCTTTGTGGCCAAGCTTTGTTCAAACCTACATCACGCTATTGCAAATTCTAGTGGAGACCACAGTGTTTCCAAAGATCCTAAATATGTCCTGCTGAATCACAGGGAAGTGTATAAAATGATGCACAAAACAAGTAGACCTTTTCTATTTGCTGTAATGTAGCAGCATCTTGGCTGTGAATATTTCACTCAATATAAGTGCAATGATGCTTCAATGAAGTCATGCAACCAAAATATACAGACTATGTTAATGACATTGTCAAAAAGTATGAGATTTTTTTTTTTCTGACTTTGAGGCTACCAAAGGGAAAATTGAAGTTCAAGGGGTAGATGAATGGGTAAAGGTAAGGTGAAAAAGTTACTCAATTGAATCATTTAACCGAATCATGGTTTACCAGATCGAAATGAAATCAGTTTTGCTGAGGATTAAAAGTTACTCTCACACATAAGAGAGGAGCAAGTTAAGACAGCACACCCACTATTTTACCAAGGATTATTTTACCCATCTAACATTATATCACAAGAGGCCAGAGTGAGCAGAATGCTTCAATCTGATATGGAGCTTTAGGTAGCGATGGTGTCAGATGTGGATTTTCTCACATCAACTCTACTATACAAGCCACATAAGTGTAGTTTTTACCAAGTGAGCTCTGCAGCTAGGTTAACTATGAAAACATTGCTAACACACTGTTGTGGGGATAGTAAGACCAAAGTTACTTCAACCCTGCTGGAATGTATTATTGTAGAAAACCCAGCTCCTATTATATTGTTATTACATTTGTTGACTTTTAGGAATCCGCAGCTCCTGGTGGATGGTGAAGGTAGTGCTAAAGAATAATACTAAATGAGAAAACGCTTGCTTGTAACTGGCTTTACCATCCATTTAAGGAAGAACTGCAAAGCTTCCTCCTTTTAACCCATGTTAACTGGCAATGCTGTCTAATGAAATTGTACATTGTAAGGCAATAAATTCACACTAATAACCCGATTCACAGTGCCCATCTGTTCTGGAATGGCAAGACAGGCACACAGATGTGATCAGGAAACCAAGGGGGAATAGAGATAACATTTGATAAGGATGGCTGGCTAGATATATGTTGGCTAGATATATACGTAAGAAGGGGCGGATGGATTGGTGCAAGGATATTGATAGATGATAGTTATAAGATGTAAAAATCTCCATTTGGTTCTTAGGCACATGGCATTTATTGCAGCCGACTGATATATTATTTACTTTCTTTGACATCTGGAGTTAATGTTCCTTATCTTCGTAACAAAAACAATTTAGAAAGGCAACTTCCACAAGTCAAACTATGCCATTTCCCAGGCTCCTCTCTGCTATCTGTCTCCATTGAAATATTCTCTATTTATTTTGGAAAACTTAAACAACTGCTGTTATGTCCGCCTAGAGCTGGCATAAGCCAGAGTAGCAGATTCATCATTATAATACTTAGCACTGAGGAAGGGAAAAAAAATGCAGCACTGCACTATATCGTGAGCATGATTTAGACCCAACAGAGACCACAGGAATTCAAGCTGTCAGACTCTGAAGTAAATTCAGTTCCTGTAAATAAATTGGGGTGTCCAATGCTTGCAGAGGCTATCGGATTTTGTAAACCAAAGGGAGGATCCAAGACTGCAGTTGTGTTCTGGTGTATTAGTGAGGGTGTACAGGAGGATAAACACTGAGCAAATATGGGTATGCTTTCCCTCTGCACAAGATCACAATACAGGGAATGTGTAAAGGGGGCTACAACAGATTCATAAGAGGACAGGGAAAACAAAATAGCTGCCATTCTCCAAATTTACTTAGCCTTCACCTAACATGCTCTCTTGTCACCAGAATATGATGTAACTTACTTACTTACACCTTACCTGACAAATATTGACAACTAATTTGTTTACCGACAAGAAAAAACATCAGCCATGGTCTGCACTCCACTGGGTTATGACTGGAAAGGTCCATGTCAAACATCAGAACCAGTGTTGTCACAACCGAAGTGCCTCACTGGTTAACTACCAATATTGTAACTGTGAGGACACATGCACGTATGAGAGAGCACTGATGTAGACAGTATTCAAATTGCTAGCATTGCAATAAACTCGTGGTTTTATGATTCATCATCTGCAGGAAGTCCAAGGGCTAGCACATAAAACCCTGTTCAGCTCTGAGAGGTGCTTCAGAGACTCACATACAGGGCACACTGCAATCTACAAGCTGGGCGGAATCATTGAGCACAAGGTCACTGCACCAGTACTAAAGTCAGAGGCAAAATTAAAAACCGAACAAGAGTGTTATTCCAAGGTGACACCATTTAAATTTGGAAAAGAAGTGCCTCTGCTCTCTCAAATGATCTTGACTTGAGATACATTGTCTGTTACATTATTTTGTTAATTATTTGTTTGGTTGCTGATTCATAGCTGGAACTTAAAACAAACAAACAAAAAAACTATCATCAATTGAATTTTCCCAAATGATCATCATTCATCAAACCAACAAACAGCCTATGATCGCAGATTTCACTTACAATTTTTATTTAACTTTGTATCCCTAACTAGAGTCAACTATTGCTTTTTAAACTTATCGTCTAAGGGCTACGTGGCAACCTATTCCACAGGTTGGTTGCTGTGAACTGAAAGAGATCTTTGCCTAAAACACTCCTAACTATAGGAGGAAAAGAGTAATTGTGATTCTCCCTCATTGTAAGTATTTAGGGACAGCATGATGTACAACTGTATTTCCATTACATAGTTCAACCCACGACTCTCTAACATCAACCTTGAACCATTCATGCCTTTCGGTCAATTTGAGTCCTTGTAGGGACACTGGGAATAGCCCTTTACAACCCGTACTGACAGCTCTGTGGCCTATTTTTAAGGTGTGTGTCAGAGCACTGTACCAAGAACAGCAGGCATAGTAAAAATTAGGTTGCACCCGAGCTTCAGCTTGATCCACCATAATTTTCCTGTTTTGATTCCATTATTTGATATTTAGTGATAGCCTAATGGTAATATATATCTGCTAAAATTTAATAGATCTATGGTAAGTTAATGTTCCATATTTATCTTTATGAAATACTAGTAATACCAGACAATACAAGGACATGCAACCTTCCAATCATTTATATACTCAAAGAAAAGGAGCAGACCCAACACACTCCCTTGTGGGACCCCACATTTTATACGCCTAGGCTTAGTTATTCCAGTACCCATAACCTGTTCCCTAATATTTAAATAAAAACTGATCCATCTCTTTGCACCATAGTTAAAATTTTAATTTAGACAGCAAGCTACTATGACCGCCTGTTGTATCTTCAGGAACACAAACAGAGATTCTAGGACTCTTAATAAATCGAAATGCTCTATGTCATCATGCATCCTGGGAAATGTCAAAATCATCATTCCACCAAGAATGGCATGATAAATAAATACCCTTTGTTATCCTGGCACTAGCCATGGCTTTGGTTAACTTATTTTTACTCATATTGGTGCAGCTGCTCACACACATAGCACTCACTCGGCTGCAATAGCCCCCACATATCATCAAGGTGTAGATATTATTTAGCTTCAGCTTAACTGGTCTGTGTGCATACAGTGAGGTTGCCAAGATGGAGAAAAAGAGTGTTCTTTATCAACCGCACACTTAGGTATAAATCAGAGGAATATGGTCTGACAAACAATCCAATATCCCAAGGTTAAGAAAATAACTGATCATAAATCAAATTGGTGTCAGGTTCCATTTTTACTACAACATTAAGCTGCAATAACTACATCATTACCCACATTTACTGTTAAAAGGACACCAAACAATCAACCATTGCACACTATTAGCTGTAGGAAAACATCGTACCCCTGACATTGTGCAATGACATAATGGTGAATTATATTCTCCAGTGCTTCAAGACAATTTACATAGTACAAGGTGCAGATATAAAGAACACTTGGGCTTACACATGGGAGTTGTATTCAATATATTGGCATAAATGTAAGTTTTCAAACAGCGGAAATAAGGGAATAATAAAGCCCTTCTTTCCTCCATCTCATCATAATGATTTACAGTGTACTGTATGAGCACATGTTATCTTTTCATTTCTCATACTGAAACAAATAGCCACTAAACCCTCCTTGTGCTTTGCTCAGGCCCCTTCAAAAAAAAAAAAAAAAAAAGCAGATTTGAAAAATGTAAGGCTGCGAGCCAGCCTGCTTCTCACTACTAGACGACACAGGCATTTATAACCTTAAAAATGACTTCTGGGTACCAGGTATCCAATTATTCCATACCCAGGAAGCAGTGCTAAATGGAACACAGCGATGATTTACTCGCAACCTCTCCTTTTATTAAAACACTTTGTCTTATTGTTTTATTGATTTACAATCCGTCCTACTTTTTTGGCATCTGAAAACAATCAAGGCACGGGGCGGCAGAATGTTTGGACATTAATCGTTAAAAGACAGTGTTTTATTCCTGGCCTGGGGTTTGCTGCACCAGCTGCTGTGCATTCTGGTAAGAGGCAGTGATTTATGACCCGGCAGCAATAACGATGAGGCGTGCTCATTAACATATCGACAGGCTCCAAGATGGATCATCAGCATTGATTATTTCATGGCCTGTTGATGCCCATTTGTTAAAAGAGAGAGAAAGGGAGAGAGGGAGAGCAGAGAAAAGAGGAGGAGAGAAGAGATGGGCTGGCTCAGAAGGTGCGAGGATTTCTCACTTGTATCCTCGCAGCACAGGGGAGAAAGACAAAACTCTGACTCCTTCAATCACCACAGCCATCACTCTACTGTCAGAGGGAAAAATCAATGATTGACAGCTTTTAACCAGTCCTCAGCACTTGGCAAATCCATACAGAAGGAAGGTGCTCAGTGAGGAGGGCCATACAGTCTTTACATCTGTCTTTACAGGTTCTGTAAAACATTACTTCACGGTGAGAATTACAATATCAATCAGTCAACGCCATTCTCTATTCAAACAGGGAAAAGAGAGCATAGGTGTCGTCTAAGTTCTTCAATATAATGGGTGATACAAAAATCTTGCTTTGTCAGTAGAAACCTACTGTGAATCAACACAGTGGATAATGATTATTAAGCACATGACAGGATTATTTACAGCACAATACAATTAACACTCCAAAGAAAAAAAGAGGCAATACCATGGGCCAGATTAAATCCAATTGTGTAATTTTAATAAACCAAGGATTATTCTTTATAAATGCAGAGGGAAAGAGCTTTTTTCAAATAAGAAAACAAATTATGGCATGAATTCAAATAGTTAACCCTCCTATTATCTTTGGGGTCAATTTCACCCCATTCAGTGGTTAATGTCTCTAAATACATGATTAAAGTCTTTTTTGTGCTTCATATTTAATGACATTTCCTAATTTAATGGGGGAGAACTGGATAAACATAATATGATAATATGATAATATGTTTTAAATGTCCTGTTTGTGCCCATAGGTGTTTAATTGGGCTCAATTTGACCCCAGGCTTTTTTTTAGCTGTATAAGATATATAAGAAATAAGAGGGGGAACGCTTTTATTTAAAGCGCTATTTATATTTACCAATTTTTATTATAATAATTTTTTGGAGGTTTAAATTGCTGGGTCAAATTGATCCCAACTAGGTTAAAGTTAAGTTAAAGCTGCCATTTTTAATGTTTAGTTACAGTAATGTGAGCTACTGTAGTTAAATGCTGCTGTTGATGTGTCCTTCTTGGCTAGCTTAGAGCTACAGTACAGAACGTTTTCCATATAAATAGTTATTTGTTATGTTCAATCTAATGCTAAACAAATTAATACAATTACGAATACACCTCTCATTCACCAATAAAACTGCCTGCATTTCACATTATTGCAGACTCTGCAAATGTGGTGTCTGTGGCAACATTCCCATGCAGGACCTTTAGTAATGTCTTTTATGTCAACTACAGTTCACAATTTATGCTGAAGTTAAAGCATAAATTAAATTAAATTAAACTGAATTAAATTAAAGCATGGCTTGAGACCTTGTGTGACAAATCCTTGACTATCCCAAAGCTTTTTTTAGCCATGCTGCATGAGCATGCTGCCTCTAGGTCTCTAGATGTAATACACTGAGTGCCTGACTGACTCTACCTTGTCGAAAAAGGTGAAGCATGTGATTTTGACCAGTAGGTGGTGTCACCAGTACAAATTCTGTAAACACACAAACCACATGTGATTATTTGCTATGATAATGTTATTCCAGACTGAGTGAACAAGCCCGGGCCTTCAACAGCATGAAATGTGTGCAAATGTGTTAGCCTTCAAACACAAGACTTGCTACCCCTAAACAGCCAGCATCAGCTTGGCTATGTGTGTGTGTGTTGGTGAGTGGGGGGAAGGGAATTTACCCTAGAACAAATCAAAGAAGTCAGACCAGCGTGGTTATTTTCAGAGCTGGAAATCTCAGCAGCCATGATGGTAACAGTGCAGCAACTGGAACACATCAACAACACGTGCGTACCCTGGTGCTGTGTTATGGTCATTTGCACATTCACATGGAAATTATTACATTTTGCACCTAATTCTGAACAGTTCAGCCTGCAATAAGTTCCCCTAGTCTCGTTTTCTCTTTTCTGCTGTTTCTTTGCACGAGAAGACTGAAAGGCATTGCCGTGAGCGACCCACAAGTGTACTTTTCAAGCAGCATTACTCCCAAAAGAGTAATCCCATCTCAATCACAATGACACCAGGTTATTTTGATTGATTCTTTTAAAACTGACTCTGTCATTGGTATTTTTGGAAAATATCCCAACCCTAACCTACAATGTTTGAGCCTAAATTTTGAAGGATAAAAAAATAAATAAATAAAAATATCCACATAATTCCTAGAGCGAGGCATTTAAGGAGTCTATTAACCATATACCCTGTGGTGTAAAACACTATGAAATGGCAGGAATTGCAAGGCACTGCCCAGCAAAGGACACAAAGTCTCTTGAAAACTTTTCTGTTCTTCTACTTCAGCTGGAGTGGATAATGGTTAGGCAGAATGCATACCTCAGAGTAAAACTCTATCTTGTTTTGCTGTGTTTTTGTAGCAAAGTCCTCCCCAAAAAGTGATAACCTGTGATAACCTCTGCAGGACTCGCCATCATTCACACCAGCCTCCAGGGAGCTTATCAGCAACTACTCCATTTCAAATACTCAGTCATACAAATGAGTTTCAAGTGACTGCATGAGCCCCGCCACTGATCAAAATCATTAGCAATAACTATTTTAAAAATGGAACATTAACCAGTGTAATTTGGGAAAGGCTTGAGTCAAAACATTTTTTTTTACTATTATTATTAATAAGTTACTGTGAATTATTCATTCTACACAATATGTCAAAATGTCAAATGTCATTTTCAGCTTTCAACAACAGCCATGTGATTTGCTCTCAGAATTAAGCCTTTAAAAAGATATGAGGAAATCAATTACTATATTTAATGTTTCTCTCCTATGTCAAACTAACATTTCTTGGTCAGTAATGTAAAGAAAATGACAGTAACAACGAAGCTACAGCAATACAGTTTCATCATAAACCAAAAGACATTGCACTACAACACTGAAACCAATTCACAACTTTGACACAGCAGTATATTTCTTTATCTCTGACGGGAACAAGGATAGCACTCACCCCTCTCTGCCCAGTGCTGTCATTACTGTGATAGAGTTGCCATGGTGACAGGTACTAATTGATGGGCCTATCATTCATTATTGAGTGACAGCCACCCCAGAGCTGGCCCTGACTGGCATTCTTCTGAGCAACTGTCACAGTGGGCCTCAAAGCAGCTGTAACCTTACTGAGGACAGAGTCACACACACACACACACACACAAAAACACACATGCAAAAACTGCACACACAGGAACAAATATAAAGGTGTGTGCATTTGCATGAGCACACCTTTAGGCACGTAAACACACACAGACATGCATATAAATACCAAAGCACAGCTACACACATATAAGCATGCACACATACACACACACAAAAGCTGAACACATTCACTCACACTCACTCAATCAGCCTCAATGACACACGACTGACAGATATTGACCGCCTAATCTTTCCAGAGGTCTGCGGTGGAGTGAAAGTTGGCTTTTTTTTACTCTTCTCCCTGCCTTCTCCTTCCTTGACATCAACTCTCATCTGCACAAAGGACTAAAAATCAGATGTCAAACCTGGCTGTGTTGGGAGGCTTGGTTTTCTAGCCACCGAAGCAACATGCAAAAGAGAGCAATCTGCCCCCTTCTCTCTTCTCTTTCCAGGTTAAATAAATTAAAAGCTGTGAGGAAAGCGAGTCAGTCAATGAAGTCACTAAGGGCTTGGCCTTCAGGTGTCCTTGGAGGACAGGACGAGGGAGTGGTGGGGATGTGTCACTGTGTGAGTGTTGGTTGATTCGCACGTGTGTGTGTGTGTGTGTGTGTGTGTGTGTTTCTTCTGATTTTGTTCCAGTGTGTGTGCGGGTATGTTCCGCCTCCCCTCCTGTGACAGAGGGGCTTGCCCTGCCTCTTGTACTGTAAAGACTGGGGCTTTAAATTGCTTCCGTCACCAGGCCCTGAGTAATGAGTGTGATTCTAATCGCAGTTCCTGGGGCCATCGGCATTAGTCTTAATCTGAGCAGGACCCTCCAACACCACTGACAAGTAATGCAGAGCAGGTAGGGGCATAATGAGAGGACGCACATGCGCACACACACACACACACACACACACACACACACACACACACACAGGTTACCCCACCCAAGATGCAGAGGAAGGCTTTTGTAATAAGAACACAGTTACTAGAACCTCTCTCCCATCTTTCTCCTCCAGGGCTGGTTAGGTATGCAGGGGCTGTGAAAAATGGCCGAAAGCACCTGCGCTCTGCTACTACACACTACTGCATAGAGCTTTGAGAGACTTGGGTGAGTCTTTGGGTTTTGGGTAAATTCAAGTCTTTAAAAAAATATCTCAAAGTTGTTCAATAATTAAAGCAGCAATACAAATGCTGAACAGCTACATTCTAAAACTGTTAAATTATACATGCAGTATTTTGCAATAAAATGGTAATTTATCCAAGATATCTGATTTGACGGGTGTTCCTGTAACCAGTAGGTAAATCATGTCACAACAATAAAATCATACTATACGTTCTTTTTTTTTTATGAGCACATGGTGTGTTTTTAAGTTTAGGGTGCATATAGGAGTGTATTTTATTACATTGTGTGGGCACTCAATTTCTCTAGCCTCCGCTTGCTGTCACACTTGTTCATATGCACAGGGACCAAACAGGTAGCGAGGCTGAGAGTCCTCTGGCACTGGGTTAGTGGAGGGCTAAATTGCTGTGGGGCTGTGAGTGGCTGCATAGCCGAGCAGGTCATTCCTCTCTGTCTCTCTGTGTTTGCCTGTGTTAAACTCCCCCCCTCCCTCTCTGCCCTCATCCATCCTCTCATCCAGTCTCCAGCTCTGTCCATCCATCAATCCCAGCACTTTGTCAGAGCCCACTCCATCCTCGCTGCTGCAATCACAAAGGAGAGAGAGATGGGGAGAGAGAGAGAGAAAGAGAGGGGACAGAAGTGGGAAGAAGGGAGGGCAGCTCTGCCTCCCCTATCGGCCACTGCCTCGAAGCCCCGTCACTGGGGAGCTTTTCACCTCCCATCTGCATTGGCCCTGATCTGCTGACAGAGGCCCTGACGCGCGTCGCCTTCTATTGCACAGGCAAGCAGAAACACTAATGCCGCACCCCACCCTACCTAGAGCGCACACCTCAGCTCAGACAGCCGAGACAGGCAGTCGGCCTGGAAGGCAGGCCAGACACATAACAAAGAGGAGGTGGAGAGAGGCGGGAGCTGAATGTGAGAGAGGGATGAGGAAAAGGTAGGAGGAGGGAGAAAGAAGGACTAGATAAGGAAGGTGGACAGGGTAAACAGAGCGAGGGAAGAAAAGCAGAAAGCTGAAGAGCAGAGGGTGGCAAACAACCGATTCATAGGAAAAAGTTACCAAATCATAAAGTCTAAAAGCAGAGTTAGGGGTGGATGTGCTGGGGTAGATGGCCAGCAGGGGGTAGAGGCTGGAGGAAGAAAGATGTATACTCTTTTTTCTTTCCTTTTTTTTTCTGTAACAGTCCAGCAAGGCGGCGGCTCAGTTTGTCTTTTCTTCCCTGTGCATCAATAGAAATCACAGGGAGAAAATGTCTCCCTAATTAAGGCTTGATCAGCTGCGTGTCAGTGGTGGTTTGGAGGCCGAGCAGAGCGGTGGAGCCTCACTGACTTAACCACTCACAGAGGCAGCACTGGAGAGGAGCTCATTTGCACTCCCTCACCGCCAGCACAAAGAGAGAAGTTTAACAGAAGAGGCAACAATAGACGCAGCATTGTGCGACACCTTATTACAACTAAGAATAAAGATGAAAACCATGAAATTATGTTAATTATAAGTAGTAGTTCTAAATTAGTGGCCTCAAACATGGAACCATCATTCTGCAAGTCCGTTGAGAAAAACAATATTCTCTGACCGCAGTAAAGCTTAACTAACTATGCAGTTCTCACCAAGAGATTTAACTTAATTTTCAGCAATATGTGTCCTCTCTCTGTAATTTGGCTAATATGCTTTCCCACACTTACAATTTGGGATTCAACTCACACAGGAAAGTCTATGTGCGCGCCTCTAATTCATACAAACATCTCAGCCTAATTTTGGCGAACAGGTTGTTATGGTTCATGAAAGCAGCATCATCACAGCTCTAAGCAGAATGAGCAGTGCGAGAAATGATCAACCTTGAGCCTGTGTGTCTTCAAAGGCAGAGTCTGGCCTTGCTGATGAAGCAGTAACGGCTGATCAAACGGGAATTACAACACAAGTTCACGGCTGGATTACTTGGAACATACAAACTGAGGAATATTAAAAGCGCAGGCCTTGCATTGAATGTGTCTGCTACAATGAATAATGTGCTGGGAAAAGAAAAGGTCAGATGGTACTGTATATTACTGATCGTTAGAGGTTCTAGCCTTGCGCTTTCATTCATCATGAAAAAAAGCATACCCTTTTTCCTATGGAGGTTTTACAGTGACGAACAGCACTCTCTTTCATTAACTAAAAAATCTGCTGATTTTAGC
>NC_043994.1:16426412-16456412 GCF_902150065.1 Myripristis murdjan | reverse complement strand
GGTTTATTCAATTATTTATTATTTTTTCTAAGATTATACTAGTGTGCTTATACTTTTGACCTCATGTTCTTTTCATGGAAGATCATACTCAGGTCACAGACACTACAAATTATAAAACTTACATTCAATTTAGCATAATTTAAATGGCATCAAATGAAAATATGATGTTGTCATATCTGCTGTTTACCCAGTACTTCATTTCTACACCCCTATCATCACTGCATCATAAATGGTAACAAAAATATTTATACTAGTACTACAGAGCACTTGGCTGCTTCTGCATGTGGTCAGGACTTCCAGATTGTAATAAACCAGACACCAGGAACTTTGCCTGACTGCTCCCCAAGCTTAGCTCTCTGCTCTTGGTTGTAAAACTCCATGACCTGGGAGGGGGGTGGACAGAGGGTCAAACAACAGCTTCATGGGTATGAAAGGGGTAAGGGAAGGGATCCATGCAGAAGTTAAAAAAGAAAAGAAAAGATAAAGGCCAAATTGCCTGAGAAGTAGTCACTGAGGGGTCAAAGTGCATTAAGAGTTCACTAAGCTGGCAGTGGAGGCAGAGGGGAGGAGTGAGGCAAGCTCAAAAAACAAAGGATGTATATCCAACATGGATAGCCTCCTTCACTAAGATTTCCTCTTGTTAGGCATGTTAAAATGGGAGGAGGTGAGGATAAGACTAAAAAGAATGAACTGGAAATTTGCAGCCCCCTGCCACACATGGTCTTTGATCTCCACAGCAAGTGAGAGATCCTGTTGTTGAAACCATGCTGTCCTGCTAACTGTATGAGAACCAAACAAATCTCAAGCCCAGGCATCTCTGCTGCAGCTTAAAACAATGGCATGCTTTCTCAAGAGAACGAATATATTCATAACAGCCTTTCAACACTTGTCAGATGAATTGGACTAAAGGCAACCTCACACGCAACGAAGAAAATTAAACACACGCAATGCATTTGAAGAAAAAAAAGGGATCCAAAAACAAAACAAAAGTGACAACAGGAAGAATGCAAAACAACAACTCTGGACATTGAACCAAATTTTCCCGATGAAGGAATCATAATGCAATGTAATGTAGAACATTCCACTCTTTCAGCTCAGCTAGTGAACTGAGAGTGATGCTTATCATGTCTCTGAAAACATACTCTTAATGCATGACCACAGCTGAGGGGCTGGAAGAATGCAGCAGGACGGAGTTCCTGGCACTTGTTGCATGCTTCTCACTGCCTGTTTATCCAAAACCTATAAAGACAAAGAATGTAACTCGGGGAACACAGTTTTCTGGGGCTTAGTAGTTGGAAAATGTGCTTTCCTACCCAGGATAAAGGGCTTATGAGTTAAAATAATTCCTTTTAAAGGATAGCTGCAGTATAAATCTGATTTAACGTACAACAACATTATTCATGATTTTAGGATAAAATTAAAAACAACTTTAGATTAAAAGTAATTAAAAGTAATGAGTTCCACCAGTCTATTATCAAACAGTATATTCTAAAAGCAGCATTGCACACTGCTGATATTGTCAAATAATAAAAGGCATTTAAAGTGAAGAGTTGCACAGAATCCCATGTATAACACTGTAGGGAGCTATTTGAAAAGACAAGGCTACCTTTTAGGCCATTTGCACAAATTTACGTCCAAGCTTTTATTAATGCAACTGATAATTCATCATCTCCGTTTTAATTAGAGACGCCAGTTAACAGGCCAAGTATATCCCCTGGAAGAGGACGCGGCAAAGGAAATATCCTTCCAGCATGTTATTAAAAGAAATACATCAACAGAACACGAGTACAATGGGCAATTAACAAAGCTCCAAGAAGCCATAAATCCTTCATTAACAAACAATCCTGTCACACAGTGCTGCGGTTGCAAGCAAGGCCCAAATTCCACACCAGTCAGCCAGGCTTATTTTGTTAACATGAGTGTATGTTAGGAACCCAGAAGCAAATGTAAACACCGTTCTATGAGATCTCTGAGCTGTCACTTACACAGGAGATCTCCCCTTCTGATTAGAACCGGAGCAACACTGGCTTAGCTGAACTAATATTTGTAGGGCCAAGATAAATCACTCAAGCTTTGTTTTACCACATGCTAGTCACTCAGTAGTAATAGACACAGTTATGCCTCTCTGCCTGCCAGGCCTTGTGCCTCTCAACAAAGAATAGTACATGTAGAAAGTAATGAACACAGACTTCAGAGTAGATTAACTTGATCTGCTGCGAGGAAAACAATCCTAAGGTGCCTTGTTGAGAACAACTTGTGACTGTACGCTGTATTTGCATTTCATTTTCAAATCAGGCTATCCATGAAGGATTTTTTCTAAAAGATTTTTTACCTCAAGCATGCCTTTTGTATTCAAAAACTGCTTTGTTGCTTTGTTGAAGCTTTTTTTTTTTTTTTTTTTTTTTTGCTTTTTTTTTTTTTGCTTTTTTTTAATGGAGCACACCTTGGCATACTGAAAATAAGATCCCTCCCCAAAAAAATAAATAAAATAATATCACAGCAATGAAAGGCCTCTCAACAAGTCTGCTGTGTTGTTCTGGAGCTGATGTTGTATTACAATCCACTCACAAACTTTGGCAGGTAGTAAATCAGTCAGCAGTAAACGCCATCCTTTATCAGATCATAAAATCTGCTTGTAGGCATTTAATTTTTCCCCCTCTTGTTTTAACAAGGAAACAGGCAGCCTAGAGAAACCATGTTTTGTTTTTATAGAGGTTAGAGGAAAAGTAGAGAGTGTGTAAACAGAGCTAAGCCAAGCACTTCTTATGGATTTGTTTTTGCCTGCAAGCGACAACAACATGGGGAACTGCCATTCTTGTGAAAGCAGGTATAAGTGTTCTACAAATTTCACTTGACAGATGAATAAGGAAGAATTGCAAATGAATGTTTGTTTTCAGACAGTTACTATGCTAATGCTTCAAGGCAATATCTATAATGCCAACATGCAGTTTCACGGGAGCACTTTCAGACTGAAATTAGGTTTAAAGCTTTGTCACATAGGATTACATTTAATATTTAACTCTCATATTTAACCATCATTAGATTAATGCAAATTGCCACAATCTATTAAATCATTATGTGAGTGACCGTCTCAGAGACAGTTTGATATGTGCTGCTCTGTCAAAGCAGGCATCAGTCAACCTATCTATCTTCATGCAGAAATCTCAGCATGTGCCGTACCCTTCCTTGGCCTTAAGGGGCAGCCTTGACTCACGTCACTCCTACTTAAGGCCACAGTATCTGGGGTGAGTTGGCCATGGAGTGGTCCACCTTGCCCAGCTCTTGCCCCCATCCACCACATCGCCCCTTCCCTTCCCTAAACCAGCCAAGCCTCTCCGAATGGCAGCCCTTATAAACACCATTCACTGTGCTCCCTTTTACAGTAGGTGAGGTCAGAAGTTCAACCCCCAGGTTTTAACAGTTGAGACCGAGCTGTGAACTTGTGACCTCCTGGAGTGGGTGGAGGGGAGGGGGGAAGGAGGGAAAGAGGACAGAGCGGAAAGAAAAGAAGGTGGGTGAGTGTGGGGGGGGGTCATCTCTCTCTCTTCAATGCAGAGTGGCTGGATTTACAGCTGCATGCTGACTGCACTGCAAGCACAGCAGAAAGCACCTGATAGCATCTCCTTGGGGGAGGAACTGCCTGACCCCTTTGTAGTCTCACTAACAGTCACCCCAGCACCATAAATCATGTTAATTACTTGACTGATGGAATAAATCTTAAAAAAAGTCAGTCTGTGGCAGAGGGGCTTGGAACAAGAGGTTCCCGCACCACAGTTCTGCTGGCTCTGCGTTATCTGTCATCCCACAGTCACTGTGTAATCTGTCCATTTGTTGTTGTCTGAGCAGGACTTTTGAAGACACGGACAGGCGGAGGGGTGACTGCGTATTTCTGACACAGATATCTTCCAGCAATCCATCTTCTTATGGGTGGTCTCTGAGGGTGCATTTCACAAAACTAAGTTAAATGACAAACTGAGGATCAGCAGGTTGCTGTGTTGAAATGCAAATGCCTGGATGAGCCTTCACCTAAGAAAGCGTTTGCCATTCCATAAGTGAGACAGCAACAACAACTTTTAAATCAGTGTTTAAAATGTTGTGTATTATAAAGCATTCCATCACAGAAAATCATTAAAGCTGCTTTTAAGAGAATGGTTTCAAACACTGCATTAAACTTCCACTATAATTGTGCAGAAACAAAAATCAAGTCGTTTTTGAAAGCAATTTATTGTGAAAATATAAGTGGCATATTTATTTCCCATTTCTACATGCTACCTACATGGAGCTGCAACAGTCCAACTCACAGCCACAGAGCAGCATGCCAAAGACATGAAAGGTCATTCACACACAATAACAATCCTTCTAAGAGTGCACTCACAGCCTTGTGGGTAATTACAGTTCTTTCGCTGGAGTGTTTTGTGTTTCGCTTTGCTTGTTCTGTCTCAAAAGCTAACAACCACTCATTATTCACGGTTTGAGTTGGGCTTTTTTTCCCTTCAGTAGGGCAAATTACACACAAGAGTGACAGCTCTCAGAGAAAGAGAGGACCAGCAGCCTCGCCAGGTTCTGGTAAGTGCAGTCTTAAATCAAGGGGGCATGGACGCTGACTACAGCCCTGCAGTCTGTTGACTTTGTGGCAAGGGCAGCAAAGGGTTGGAGACATGGATATACTGTACTGTAACAGTGCCCACTACAATACACTGCCTTCTATAGGAGCCACAAAGTGTCCATGATGTACTATTCTGAGATACAGGTCCAGCACTTCATTTCTTAAAAACTGTACAATTTATCCACTGCAGGAGCTTTTGGTGCAAACAAAGTGGGAGCTGTCCTGATTCAAGATAGAAAGTTTACTGAAGCGTATATATCTGTGTGTGCAAAGCCTCCGAGCCCTGCAGGCCCTCACTGGCACCACACAGGGAGGCTGACACAGACAACCAGACCTCACACACACACACACACATGCGCATACATGCACACACCCACACACACAAACTCACAGATCTACCTGCCTGGTGAGTTTGGGGAATGTTTCTCCTTTGGATGGATTTATGGTGGCAAACAGAGGGTAATGAAACCCAGAGAGATATTTACTGTCAGTGTCAAACCTTATTATCCTGGTGAGGAAAATGGGGTCAACTGGAAATACTTGCTGAAAACTGGGTGTTGTATCTTGTGTTAAGGAAAGAAAAAAAAAAAACAGTCTTCTCTCTGTGTTTCACCGGAGTTATGAGATCTCGAACAGTGAGGCCAGTGTCAAAGCATCAAGCATCCATGAGGCAAGAATAAATGAGCAATTCACAGAAAGCGTCTGATCTTCAAGTTACTTTGCCGCAGCATTATCCTCATGGTGCACTGTTTAATTACTTTGCTATGCTCCATAACTTTCGCTGCGCAACCGATCTGACATCTTCCTCTAGTTAAAGTGCACGCAACACCACCAAGCGAACATCAAGATAATGTATACTCACTATACAGAAGGAGAACACTTGTTTGACAAACCAGAGTCTGATATCAAATTGCATAATGTTTATCAGGCCACATTCATGCCATGGCTTAGGCAGTGGTTTAATATGACGAACTTCAAAGTGCCCTGTCTGCCTTGTTCAGGCTTGTTACCTGCCACGTAACCAAACATCGGGGGATAAAATTTTGATTGCGATCCACTAAACAAGACTGTGGGCTTGGCTGCTTTCAAACAGCAAGAGATCACCAGGTGTACCTACTTCAAACACAGGAGGTAGTCACTTGCCATTCTTTATGAACACTGATCAGAAGTTGCAGACAAAAGCTCTACAGTTCAATGGTAATCTCTCAGTCAGAGACCAGTTTACAACTGAACATATAGAGGAAATGATTGAAAGGGACGGAGATCAGGTTGCAACGGCGCCTTTCCTTTTCATAAAGTTGTTATCGTTACTGTGACAGGACAACGCAGCACTATTTACTATGGATTTTTTTTTTCCTTCAAAAGCATTTCTCCCTTCACAAAGTCATTCTGATCCTGCTTTCCTCTAGTCTTTCTTCTCCATTTTCACATCCGGGGATTATCATGATAATGCAAGCCAATACCGCAATATTGATCATGGCATTTACCTTGACTGCTTAAGAAAGGCTTGTCAATACAATCAAGCAAAAATGAATGAGCTGTCCAAACAAGCTATTTTGCAGATAATTAATACATGCAGAACATCATAAAAGCACAGAGCTGGACTGGATCCGTACGCAGGGCTCCAGTGTACAACCCCATGTTGCACTGGTTAAAAAGGAATACATTGGTGTGCTATTAAAACCAGGGCAGTGTTGATGCATTCCCATTCACGCACAACTTCACTGAACCAGAGCCCACAAGCACATTCAATTATTCTTCTCCTAAGCCATTATAGGGAGAATGGCTAATATTATCCCCAACTAATGGCAGATAATACACAATATTCAGGAGTTCAGTGTACAGAGCATTTGCACAAGCCTTGGTAAAGGCCCATACTTAATCATCCATTTGGTACTCTGGGGACCAGGTTGGAATAACCGATAGCAACACCACTGTTGGCGCTGAGGGCAAGCTAAAACTGAACATGTTCATCAGAAGAGCATAAGTGCTTAGGAAGCAGGAACAGAATCACCGTTTTTGTTTTCTGCAAAAGTGGTAAGATAATACGAACAAACCTCTTTTTATTGTGATGGATTGCATATTCTGCATTAGCCGAATTCTTTAACAAATAGGACTATAAAAGCTGGAGAAAGGGAATCAATGAAGTGCGGTGCGACAGATATGGTAAGGCTATTACATAAACAACAAAGATTGTGACTGACCTAAGTTAGGCCAGGCACTGCGTGAATGTCAAACAGCTTTATTAGAACTGGTATCATTAATTTTGCTCCATCATTTCCTCTTGGGGACAGACTTAAATAGATCACATCGGTTGAGATCCATTATCCATCAAAGGATCCCCATTCATCCCAAATGCTTAATTTCTATGGCTGATGTGCTGCAGTTTCCAATGCATCAACATTATTTATGGCTTGACATTATAAAAGTAAGTGCATAATTTATGGACCTCAATTAATGCACTACCTTCCGTGTGCTGTCTGTTTTTCAGAGATCCAAAGCGAGATAGCTGCATGCCAAAACTATGCAGCAATCCCATTTACAGCGGAGAGCCCACAGCAGCCTTGATTTATGGCAGTAAATTAAAAAGAATGAAAAATTTATGACAGCAATTTGTGGGTAGTCATAAAACTATTATAGAACTTTGAAGTGGCGTTTTGTCCTTTTGTCTGTAAGTGATGCAAGATGATCCAATGTTACAGAAATATCATAAGTCCACTTATTTGAAAAGGATCACTGCTGACTGGCTGTGTGAACAATGGGCATCAGAGGTAGGAACGTAATTGATAGACAACTCTAATGAACAACACTATTTTAGTAATCAACACTTCACCACAGTCAGCATTCGCCTGCTAAGTGCACATTCAAGTTCTTTTTTGCATGAAATCATAGCCCCTGCTGGCATTTGAGTGGATGCCATGCCATGATTGAATGAAAGCCCATCCTTGACTGACAAATGATATATTAAGCTTTCAGTCAGCAGGGGGGAGAAGCCAGGCATGTCAGTTACCTGCTACAGCAGAAACTCCACTTGTCAATCTGCCATTGGCAGGGCTAAACAAGATCTGAAATGTTAAAAGCTCTGCACACCGTAGTTTTTCACTTCCTTGTGCGTCCTGGGCACTTAGACATATCAGCCATGTGACGGCTATGAATCAGTGTCTGCCATGAATGTCAGAGTATCACATTTATAAGTGAAATACCATTTGTTAGGCCTGTGGGCACGCTCCTCCAGTTTCATGCAGGATATGAGAGAACATCAAAATGACAGACAATTGAGTCCCGAATATTAATGGAAAAGTGACCTTCATGAGGATGAATACATCACAGGGTATATACCATTCATGACACATTTTCCACAGTCAAATTAGACTTATTCTTACTTAAATGACTGAATTAAAGTTGGTGTTTAATGTGTGTACAATTGTGTTGGTGTCTAGTCCATGTGTGGGCCATTAATAAAGATCTGAGTGTTTATGTGATGGAAGTCTGTGGGCAGTGTCGGGCAGCTCTGAGTGGCCCTCTCCTTGACTCTGACGGCGTTGATTATGGATGATTAATGGCACAAAGGAACAGGGAAAGAAAGGTCATCTCCTGGGTTCTAGAGGGAGCAGCTACATTGGGAGTAATTAAGACACTTGTGTAAGCATGATTAATACGCACATACTGACGCTGTAGACGGTAAACAAGGCGACCAGATGGTTGAGCTATGGATTTAGAAGTCTATTCCTGTGGGCAGAGCACGGTATCCTGGTGCATGTGTGACGTGGATTTGCCATTTCACAGTGAACATTATTTTATTTAGGGAAATAGTTAACAACATACCTGTTTTGAGAGAATCCACCCAATCAGCGTTGCGCAAGGTCCGAAACATGAAAGACAGAAAGACAAAAAGTAACATCAACTATAGAATATAGCATGCAATCTGAAAACATGTGACCTCCAAAAACATTTGCATGTCTCTGAATTTTGTGCATGTACTTCAATGTCTGGTATGTTCCACCCTACTTGATTGATGCAATTCATTACAGGCCGACAGCAGAGTAAGGTAGCATTTGAAAGTTAAGATGGGCCAACCTCAGACGACCCGTTGCTTCAGAAAATCAATCAACATCAATATGTTCCCACCGCAATCTCCGCCAAGAGAGAACGCATCAGCACATCCTGTAACTAGCTTCTGCTCATATTACACTGCCCCTTAACATATCATGTAGCATGTACTCACGGGTAACACCTAACACTTAGGCTCAGGCAAAGCATTAGTTGCTGCCATCCAAATAATGCAACAGATGATAACACCAAAGGACAGAAGTAGTGGCAAATGGGTCACAGCATTTCAATTCTTGCCTTTCAATTCCTGTGGTACTTTGCGATTTCAAACTTGTGTAAGTAATCGGGTGATTTAAAGGCACCCCCTTCCAGGCCTCTCCACTCCCTGTGGTCTCTGTGTCATGTGAGGAGGTTCTACAGAAGGATTAACTTCACCGTGTACAAGGGGGAGTCGGGGAGACAGGTGTCACTTCGCTCCAATAAGCAAAGCTAACTTCTGCTCATTGCTGCTGTTGTGCTTTTGCCATCCATTCCTGATTTTCAGGTCCCCATCTTGCGGGAGAATTAGTGAGGATAGTTCAAGTTTTTCATGCGCTCATAGGGTCATCTGTCTGCTTAGGTAAAATACACAACGAATGGTGCGACAAAACATCAGTTTATGTCACGTCTGTAACGGACAATTGACCACAAAGACAGTGAAAAAAACACTGCCACAGCAATAGCTACAATATCTATGAGAACTATACATTTAGGTTTACGATGAGTGATGATGGTGATAGCCACTAAGGACTCATACTAATAGCGCTATTAAAATAATAGCTGACAAAGGTCCTTAGCTTTAACTTCTGTCTAATAATTACTGACAGTGGAATAGTACAACTATAATCACTCTGACTAAACTGATTATGAAGGCACAGGGGTTTGGGGGCTGCAGTGGAGAAGTTAGTGCAGTGTGTGGGGAAGCGGGGATGGTGAGGAGAGGCTGCACCATGAGGAGCGGAGAGTGTTGATACACGCCCAGTGAGACAGCGTACAGTTAGAGAGGCCGCCAGTGTCTCCACACCGTTCTTACATCACTACCCTCCCTCACTTCCTGTTACTCAACTCTATATCTGCTCACACACAAACACATTTTTGTTTGTCATGCATTCTTGTGAAATTGGCTGGCTGGCCTATAGAGTCAGATGTACAGCCATATAAATGAGCATAGTAATAACTGATTTATGTGCTATGGGATAACACACAGCTGTCTCCTCCTGATACTTGTTGAGACAGAAGGCCTTATGTCAGCGTCTTCTCATGTTAATTGTAAGTGAGTTCCAACATCAGGCCTACACTACGCTGCCCGGCTTCACATGTCAACGAACAGAAGACTACCAGGGCTGACAGTCACCAGGCAGCTCCACACACTAACCCAGCCTGTACAGAGGCCTCTGTGATGTGATAGCACTACAGTAAAGACAAAGGGATGGGCTCCATATGGCCAGGAATCACAGCCTTCAAAAACAAAAGGAATGGAACCGTGAAGAGAATCTGCATGACAGTGCCAAGAAGCAAGCAGCACAGCAATGGGATACCAGCCAACGTTGCACATTGGTACCAAAGCTGTTTGTAATACAAAGAGCACCGGGGAGATCAAAACTCCCTGAATAATTCTGCATTTAAAATCTAGGGCAATAAATTTAGAGAGTGTATTTTGTCTGTGTGCATAGTTTCTTGCTATCGTACTTTCTAGGCCAAACTGTTGTGGGTTTCCAATATGATTGGAGGGTTTTGAATTCATGTAGAAACAGTTTTAACCACTCATTCATCAAAAGCAGTCCTGTTCAGTGCATATTTGGACAATTTGGAAAACTCTTATTCCAGAGTAAGATAGAAAGCAGGACTTTTCACTTCCTAACACAAAGTGCACACAAATGTTGGCAGCATATTTCCTGTTGGAACCCCATGTCTCCTTTGTCCCATCCAAGTTTGTTAAACCGCTGTCATTTCAATTGTTCTGCTATAGAAAAATTATAATCCACCTGTCAACAATGACAGGGTGTTGGAAAACTTGGATAATGGATAGCGTAGGGCCCTGAAATTCCAACCAGGCCACTTACTGCCAACTAAAACCATTACAGAACGACAATTCTTTTTCAGTTTATTTGAAAACTGCACTGAATCACCACTGCCTCTCTGACCATTTAACCACAATCAATTTCCACAGCCAGACCCAGATATGAATGAGAGAGGGAAAATGAAATATTGAGTTGTTTGGTAAGAGGTTTTATCTCCTTACACTGTTGACAACACCATAAAAACTCCACTTTCAACAGGCTTAACTATTTCACCATAATGCAGATACCAGAGTAGGACTGAGAGATAGTAGCCCTATATTTGGGGTTACACTGACATTGAATTAATAATTTGATTCATGAGGCCATTGGAAGCTATTTTCATAGGTAATCAACCTTAAAAGGGAAACAGTAGTGTCCACAATTAGAGATTAATGCTGTCTTTGGCCAACTTGTTCTCTGGCGTCATCAAGGTAATTAAGGCAAGATAAATTCCACAGTTGAATATAACAATGAAAGTCAAGTAAAAGACTTATAATGGCTGCTGCTAGGAGGAGGCTATATTTTCTCGGGCAAAAATGAGAAAAGACATAAAAAGAGAATCCCATTATACAATGATAAATTCCAGTTGAGATGGTAAAAATTCCATGTAGTATTTGGTTCACCGGTAACCCCTGCACAGCTAGCATGCTGTTAGTTCACCAGTGTTCGAGAAGATTGGTTTTGTTCACACTCAGGGCCTATACGCCAACAGCCCACTGACAAAAGCCGAGAGGGATCGCTTTGATCTCTGTGCCTCACTAAATCAACACCAGGCAAGGTTCACGCAAAGGTCGGAAAAGTCATCTGATCGTCACATTCCAAAACCAAGCATTTCATGACAGCCATTCACCGGTACAGGTTAAATGTCACCCAAAGTTCAGGCATGACGACAGACGATGGACAAATTTAACATGCCCCCAACACAGAAAGACATACCCAGGATAAATGGAGACCTGATCATTCAAAGCAAATATGTAAAGGCAGCAATGCAGTTTTGTGCCTGTAGACAGTTAATTGAGAGCTGTAAAACATATGGCACTTATGAACTAAAAAAGGATCAAAAAGATAAAGACAGAAAGTTATTGACATTGACTGCCATACTCAATAAAAATGAGAACAAGACTGAATAAAATAGTCATGAATATAGGCCTGAGGAAAAAGCGTACTCCTGTGCCGTTCAAAATAGCACTGCACTGTATAAACTCTGGAAATAAAGTGATAGGCTAAAATAAGTCTGGGTTTCCAGCACTTCTCACCATTTAAACACACTATATATACATTTACCAAGCTTTGATACTGAGCAGAGACAAGGAAAGGTACAGTAATACAGTCCATGTTCAGATCACACAAACACAGCGGCTCCCTGTGTTATATGGCCATTTACACAGGGTCACTAGTCTTCACAGGAGACCAAACCTATCATAACACAGCTGTGTGCACAGACCTCCTTTGTATTCCTAGAAAAGAAAGGGTGGGGGGGGGTGATCCAATTAAAGTTGTATATCATTCTGCTCTCCTCTGTCAGTGCATATTCCTCCGGCTCTATTAGAAGCCAGCTCCTCCCAGGCAGGCCACTGTAGCTCTGTAATTACACCTCTTCCTCTGACAACCTGCATGATTGTTTTCCTAACACTGTATTACTTAGTTAGTACTTTCCAATGCGCGTTATTTTTAAACTGTCAGTCTGGCCCGACTCATCCTCGCGATCTGCACTCGTCTGTTTATCATAACAATCATTAATAACTGTCACTCGCCAGTGTCCATAGAACAAACTCATTGCCTCATTACCATGTTGCAGCGTTTGTTCCGGCGCGGCGCCTGTGTATCGCTCACAACAGGGCCAAGCCAATTACTTTGCCGAAATGGAATCGCATTAATCAAAACTTAACAAGGTGGCAAATTTAAAGATATCACATTGCAAAAGACAGCATAACTAATATGTCACTGTCAGGGTTGCTGTGTAGGTATGCAGCAGGCAGGGACTAAATATATCGCCTTACAGGGTCCGTATGAATTTTGACATTTCATATGATCTGACAAATATCACAGTAGCAGCTATGCTGAGCTGAGCACTGCCTACTTCTGAGGACTTCCCTCTTTTTCTCCACTAAGCAAAAGGGCGAGAAAGGTGGAAGAGAGAAATAGTGAAAGAGAGAGAAAGAGTCACAGATAAAAGGGTGATCCAACAGAAGTGAGTTAAATATACCTGAATCAAAGAGGGAGGACAGGAGGTGAAAATCATCGGGGCAGTAGAGGGACAGGAAAAAAACAGATGACGAGGAAAAAGGGAGGAACAGAGAGGAAGAGGAGAGAGTAAGGGAGGTGTGTAACGACAGAGAGAAATGGTTGAGAAGGGGTAGAAGCATAAAGGGATAGAAGGATAGAGGGATGGACAGGCAGGGAGCAGCGAGGTAGAAAGGAGAGAGAGAAGGGAAAGGGAGAGGGAGGAGGAAGCGTTGAGCGTGTCTCTGAGAGCGCCAGCAGGCGGCAGTTCATCATGTCTCCCTTCACAGAGACGTTTTCTTTTACACTTTAAATGATGATACTCATCAATCACTGGCTGACAGCTGCATCAAGCCAGCTGCAAACATGCAAAGGCCAGCAGTGTGAAACCTGCTGACGCCACCCATCGCTGCATACAGGAGGAATCAGTCAGCCACTCGGCCTCCGCCCAGGATTTATCTGCTCTCACAACACACTGTCGTGCTTTTCTCTGTGGAAAACCTAGAGTAAATACAATCCATTTTAACAAAAATATTTTGCATAGTTTTGCAGTGTGATGTGTAATTTTCAAGGGCCTTGCACTCTGCAAATGTTTAATTAATGCAGCATGTGACTTCAGTTTTAATAACAACAACAACAACCAAAATAATAGTAATAATAAAAATAATTTTAAAATAACAATAATAATAACAACAACTACAACAGTACACTAATTCACCAATGGCAACAGATTTACATATTTTAGCTAGTTTAGTTAGTTTAGCAGTAAAAATCACCATGACTGTAGCTGCTTGCAGAGAAGCAAGCAGCTACAGGCATGCTTAGGATTTAGGTATACACTGAACTGCTGACTAACTGGACAAGCATGAGTCTGCAGCAGAACTCAGAGGCTCACCGGCTGGGTCTTGACTTTATCTGAAACCTACACTGGCAGGCTTTAATACCAATGTCACAACACATAGCTTCAGCTCCTGGGAGATCGGATTCTCTATGCAGCGCCATCAAGCACACCAAGTCGGGGAACTCTTGCCTTAATGAGCCGCTAGGATCTTTGACAGCAATCCTATCTTGCGCTGTATTTACAAAGAAGTCGCCAATAAGGACTGGCTCAAGGTCCTTATGGGTGAGATTTTATAGACCTACAGATGCTGCACGACAACAAAACACACATTCAGACATTATTAGAAGTTGTTTATGAGGTATTATAAAAATTACAGCTATGTTGGGAATAGAGGAGAATAGTCAACTTAAAAATGTGCTGTGTGAGTCAACTTTTTTTTTTCTACATTAGATCACGTAAATCTAATCAGAAATGATAAGGAATAAAAAACACGGTAATTGTATATCCTTTAGTATGCAATTCAGCTAAACTGTACATCCATCATTCACAAAGACAAAACGCAGTCCTCAGTGCCAGAGGTTATCCATACATGGCTCATGCACACTACTGGTCTTAGATTACTCCCTCCAGCTATCCTTCATTTTCTCCTCCTCCTCCTCCTCATCCTCCCTCTTCTATTTTGCCTTCTTAGTGACTGCTCATTTCAAGCGCTCAGACACAGGGGGCCTGAGCCGAGCAGAGCCAAACAGATGGATGCGAATTCAAAGTTTCCTGATCTTTAGCAGAAGTTATGGAGGGTTATCTTTGGCTGTATATCTGGGCCCTGGCAGCTCTCCCCTGGTGATGAAGGATTAAGCAGCACAGCTGTCTCTTCCCAGAATGATGCAGTGCAGTGCTCCCCGACACGACAGCATCACTTAATCTTAATGTCCGCTCCTCCAGCGCAGACGCACAGGACAAAGCCAATCAGCATCACATGCCACGGGGATGGACCCTGCTGCCTGGCCCGGGAGTCTCTCACCCTCACAGGCCGATTAATCAACTTCAGACAGCCCAGTTCAATCCCAACCACAGCTCCCCCTGCTCTGATCTGCTCTGCTCTCGCTCTCTCTTCCTCTCTCTCACACACACACACACACACACACACATCTCTCGCTCTTTATTCCTCACACATGACCCTCTCTTCTCTCTCTCTTTCTCTTTCTCTCTTTCTGTAACTGCTGTGATGTATAGAGCAGGGGAGGGCTACCGTGCAGGAACACTAATCAGATTGCAGTCCATATTATGCATGGCTTTGTATTGCAGGGAGAAGGAGGGAGTGAGGAAGGTTGGTGGGGGGGGGCACATGGGGGATATTGAATACTTACACCTTATTTCTGTCAGAGGCCACCTATTTGTTGTGAGATCCATAAGGTCCAACAAGGTCTGAAACCTTAAAGAGAGCAAAGCTTTACGAATAATGACAAATACTCATTTGGACAAATGGCTCTCTGGGAGGTCCTCCACTAGGATTTAAATTCGATATGATGCCCGACCCATTAAGAGGAGACAACGCTCTCCCTCGCCTTGCCATCTTAACTTCTCATTTCAAATGATCACATAACAACCTGGGCCCAGATCAGAGGATCGGTTTAATGCATGTGGCACACAAACAGACCAAAGAAAATGGCTTACATTGCCCCGAAGAAAGAAAATAGGGAAAATCCTCAGAGAATCTGCTTTGACATATCAAATGCAATTCATCAAGTCCCCTTACAATTACTACCACCACCAGGAAGACAGACATGGAAATAATATGCACGGCAGTATGATGTTTGGGAAACACACCCATGTGTATGTTTATGACGTCCTGTAGAGCCCTGGATATGTGCAGATATGGAATATTAGTTCCATAAGTTATCCTCAATTGCAGTCAGTCTCATTACCCACAGGCATTTCCCTGTTTCATGAAATGATGAAGAGCATTTTGGCATCGAGTAGAATAGTGGGGTGTATGCAACATTAACACGTGCAGGACTCTCTGGCGTCCTATACAAAAGGCCTGTATGATTTAGGGGAGCCAATTTAGAGCTGTAAGCACTGAACACCTTGAAAGCATCACTGCACTACTAGTATACAATATGCCCCTGAATAAGTAGTAAACCAGCATAATGGTGTTTTTTATCTGAACAATACTCTAATCTTTCTTTCATAAAGTACCACTGTGTCTAATATATGTGCTCTTATATACTGCCTTAATAAAAGATATAAAAAAGGAGATGTTTACATTATTGAATCTATTTTATCACTGAATTACTTTTCACAGCAGAATGCCATTTGACAGTTAGGCAATATAGGCCTGCTTTTATTGTAATAGAGTCCGTGGTTATGAACAAATGGAATTCATCATATTAGTCACATACAGTAAGGACTGTTATGAAACAATTTCTCTCAGTCAGATATACAGTATATCAACAGGATCTGGGCTTGATATTTTTATCTGTCATTTTCAATCTCTTCACAATACAGCCTCTTAATCTAATAAGTTATCCAGGAAACATGATATTCACCAAGCAGCACTGGTCATTTACACATAGTTAAGTCGTTTCTACTGAGGTAATTACTGTTGGCAACAACACAGCGTACCGCTTGGGCAGTTGAAATGGCGTCTCAGAGTGATTTTGCAGCATTATTGTCCAGGCAAGGAGAGCATTTTGGCCAACGAGAACAGAGGCCTTTGGCAGATTCCAATCAAAGCTTTTCCATGAAGACCTCACTCTGTGAAACACAGCGAAAAGCGGAATAAGGCTCGGAAAAATAAATCTTTTAACTATGGGGCACTCCAGTGCCAGCTACGCATAGCCAATTTTCTGTCCATTATTACATTTTTATGAACGGAGATATTTATTTGGGAAATGGAAACAAGGGTAGACATAGCAACAACATGAACAAGGATGCTGTGGTCTGTTCCGTCAGAAGGCTCAGATGATGTTCCAGAAAGAGGCATTTAGTTGAGGGGAAACAGTAAAAGGGGTAAGGAGGGACCATGGAGTCATACTGTCAATCCTGTGTCCTCTGTGGAGGATGCGAACAGGCTGGTGAAATTAAAGCTGAGGTCTGAAGTGCATTTGTTGCTCATCTTGAACACTCCCTTGCGCTTTTCCTCATCTAGAGCTTGGTGTTTCCAGTGACCCCTGTCCGCCCTGCATCACACTTCTGGTATTCTTTATACGGGTTTCCAGTTGGCTCCAAACGAGTTGCCTAAAGCCCAGAGTCCCCTCAAGCCATCTGGTGGCTGGTGAAATATGCTCTGTTTCAGTCCGCAAGTCCACATCATAAATGGATCAACATAATTGGCAATTACTGCTTGCTAATTTGGCAGTAAAACAGAGAGAAGGCCAAGAGGACAGGGACAGCTGAGAGGAGAGGGACATTAAGTCAATAAAGCTGGCAGCTATGGGCCATGCATACACATGCAACCACATAGCATCTCACAGGTCTGTGCTTGGGCCACAGCTACAAAAACACCAGTCCAACTGGACTTTAGCCCTCATAAAGAGGAACAACAAAATATAACATGGTGCAGTGCAGATAATAAAAGCTGCTGCCTAAATATTACTTCACCATTACACTGTTACAGATCTCTTCCTGTAGTGTGAAACCATCAATGGTCTTCTAATGATATGATAATAGAGCCAGGATGTAGTGCCACTAATTCATCATTCTATATTCTCCACCACAGCTTCCAGAGACCCTGCTAATATAGACATCATCTCCCGTCCCACGCATATAATAAAGGCCTGTCACATCCACAGCGTTATTAATTAGCACTTCTCCGAGGTGAAATTCAATCAATTGCGGGCCCTCTGATAGTGTTTTAGCAGGTTATGCAAATCGAATGTGACCGAGCCCTGTCGCTGCCACTGTGGCCTTGCTGGACTGCACAGCCAGTGTGTACTCTCCCCTCTCCTCCTCCTCTTTCAACTCCTCTTCCTCCTCCCGTCATGGAGCTCTCGCATTCATTACTTTAACATTTGAGCTCGCCCCAGCGCTGATAGCATCAGGGAGAGTGTGAGAGAGAAAGAGAAAGAAAGAGGGAGAGAGAAAAAAGGGGGGTCTTAATGTTCATTTAATTAGAATTAGACATATGGCGTATGGAGCAGAAAGGGTGACAGGCCCTGCGATGACTCACCTGGGGGAATGGAGAGGCAGCGCTCAGACACCATGAGATCATAGTGGTACGATAATGGATGGGCAGAGGTATTTGATCTGAGTGGGCCGTCTAGAGCTACATGCCTTGAATTAGTATGGATTTCTGTATCATAGAAGATTTATTCAAGGAAATCTGATACCAACACCCGATTCGACTGTTATCACACCATTGAATGGGCGTTATCAGTCGTAATCACCCCCACGGGGCATGAGTTAGTAGGCCCTACCGTACCTTCTAGTCGGTCAGAAGGCTGTAATCGTCTATGCCTATCTTCAGTTGAGCTTAACCAGTCAAACAGGGTCCTGGAGCCAGACGTACCGTGATGCAGTATAAGGACCGATAAAGTCGGTCACACAAGGACACGGCTGAGGCGGTGGCTGAGTAAACAACCAACTTTCCCTCAGCCCCAAGTTCACGCCCCATGTTAAGCGAGAGCAGCCGTCATTTTTGGTTAGCTAGAAATGTTTGCGAACGTTATGTTGCTATGTATTTTCTAACCTTGACCATGACCTTTTCCTAACCTTAACCAAGCAGCTAACGAAAGCTGAGTTAATGTTTGAGTGGTTAAGAGTGACTGATTATAGGAATATATGATAACAGCTTTCTGATCGACAAGAAGTACAGCAGGGCCCTTCTACCCCATACCTGTAGGGGTGATTATGACTAATACTGTCCACTCAATGGTGTGATTTCAGTCGAATTAGGCACATACTAAAGAACCTACATGCTCATTTATATCTGGAAATGTGCCTGTGGAATTTAACATAGACGTGGATCTTGATCTGAGTTCCATAATATTCTTGAGGTCTTGTGCCAAAGTTATAGCTTTCATTAAATCACCAGAGGTTTGAGGTCTGCAGATGAAAGCAGCCATTCATTTAGCATGTTGTGCCAAACATCAATGAGGGATGAAAAAATAATGTCATGGTGCCTCGATTATCATAAAGATGGTCTTTAGCCATGGCCACAGCACCACACGGCCATACATCATCGCAAATGCACACTCACATGAAAACACTGAATGTGGATGGCTAATGGCTCCAAAATCTCTCCCTGAGACCCATGCATTTTTCATGTCACTGTAAAAGGACTGTCTGTGGCACAGCAAACGGCGTCGGACGCTAATTGAGCTGAGCCTTTAATGCGTGTGAAACAAGGGAGTGCCGAGCAATGCTGCAAAACTGTCACCTCAGCCTTTTTGCTCTAATGCAGCCATAAATCCAGTAGCCATAGCCCCCTCAGTCAGATGTTTTCATTACTACCATATCAGTTTTATTGAAATTACTGACATCTGCATGTTTCAATAATTGTAGGTCCTGCGAAGCTGTTGTAGCAATTTTAAAGAGGAGGCCCCGCTCTGCGCTCTGGATCAATTTTCTGCTCTCGAGGGACAAGAAAGAGGGAATGTGGTATTGGAAAAGGCACAGAGGCCCTGATAGATTGTGTGGTTACCCCGTGACGAAGACAAACAGTTTAATCCGATGTAAATCGGCAGGCGCAGTGTGAGATTGTTTTATACAGAGATGTAAATTGTGTTGTCAAAATCAGTCATCTTCCAGGTATGGGGCTTAACAGGAGCCACTTTAGAGTGGGAAAGACAAACGCTTATCTCACTCCGCAAACCCTGGGGGGAGGCATGGAGCCACCTGGAGCCAGCTCTCTCTCTGTGAGGACAAAACACCGTCAAATGAGAGGAAGCACAAATACCTGCTGAATAAGGTGTTTGGGATTTATCAAAGCTGAAAACTATGACAGAAATTTGTACATGTAGCCGGCTGCACTGTAGGTTCTTATCATTTCACTGTAATGGGATGCTGGCGCAGTGCAAAATAAACAACACAACCTAATATAATAGACTGTATGAGACTGGGAGGTTACAGCGCCAAGGTAATGCATGTGTTCCTCCTGTTTGAATTATCTATGGTCTATCTATGCATAATGCATACGGGGATGGGTCTCATTATTATGGTGTAGCAAGGCAAATGAAATATCCCTGGAGTTTTCTCGGCGACACAGTCCACTAAATCAATGCAGCACTTTGATAAAGCTGTGTGTCTAGATAATAAGTCAGCAATAACTGCTTGCAATCATTTCATTAGGTACAGTATGGATGATACAGTTAGGGAAATGAGAAAAAGAGGGTTCAGTCTCTAATGTGCAAAGTGCTGGCTCTGTGGATGTGAGAGTGTGTGCGTGGACTGTGATTGCACTGGGTGTGTGTTTAGATTGCTTTGCGCATTGCGTGCCAGTATACGTACTCTGCGCATGTATGTTTGTTGCCGCATGATTTACACACGTGTGTCTGTGTGTTTAAGTGTAAAATGTGTGTGTATTTGGTGTGAGTGGGACTAGACTGATGAGGCTTTAGTATATCTGTCAGGCCGAGTTTGGGGATTGGAGGAGTGGGCGTGCAGGAGCCAGTGGCCATACATCTCTATTACACTAGATGGTCACCACAGTGGCCAGCTGTTTATTCTCATTAACTCACACAATGGCCGTCCAAACCAACTCGCTACAGCCGTGCACGAAGCCAACTCCAATGTGGTCCAGCTCAATCCAGTACAAAACAGAACCAGACGCATTTGAAGTGTGTTGCTTTTTATTATTTAGTGTATTTTAACGTGTAGTATATTGGGGAAAAAAACTGCACTGCATAAGACAAAACACCCACCAAGGCATACATAGCAGAGAGAGAGAAAGTGTATCAGCAAAAATCAATACTGACGATCAATTCTACCTTAGCGCCACTCAATAATTCTTCCCATATTTCCCTGTCCTGCCTACTGAGGTATCACCGGTTTTGGGCATAATATCCATTTTCAACATTACAATGCCTGTCGTTCCTGTGTTGAAGAAAAGGCAGCCGTGTGACAGTGAGGCAGAAGTATTAGCAGCCTCTCTTGGTGTGGGATATGAGAGAAAGGGCTGCCTTTTCATAGCCGTGCACAGACAAGGCTGCAGTGAGAAAAGCTAATGGCTATGATTAATGACAAAGGGCCAGAGGAGAGCCGGGACACAGACGCTACATATATCATCCTCTCCCATCAGTCTGCGCACCTCCCAGGACCCTCTCGGCAGAGGGAGAGAGAGAGAGGAGGAGGAGGAGCAGGAGAGGAGGGGGAAGTGAGAGTGAGAGAGAGAGAGAGAAAGAGAGAGAGAGAGCAAAAGGAGAGAGAGAGAGTTATCTACTCCCAGTCCTTTACACACAGGAATTGCTTCTCTCTTTCTTCTTGGGGGAAAGTGAAAAAACAAGTGACAAAGAGGTGATAAGGTGAACAAGAAAATGGCGTGTAAAATAACTGGGAGATATTCTGTGAGAGAGAAAGAGAGAGGGGGAAAGGGAGAGAACAGTCTGTGATCGTTCCTGATTTCAGGCAACTTGACTCTTCGCATGCTGAAGCCACATTTCCAAGGTCTTATCTGCCATATGGTCCACCCTGTTCAGATGATTTATTAGGTGAGGAAAAGCGCACTGATAAATTTTACTGTGTTTCCCTGCATAGGCAACCCGTGGTGTCAATAACGAAACTCAGGCGTCTTTAATGAAAACTTTTAGTACCAAAGGGGTAACCATCTATTTATGAGTGACTATAATATTACACCGGCAAAAAAAATTTATCTCCGCTTCTCACGCACTCTACAAAAAAAAGGCCTGAGCTGGAGCAGGGGGGAGAGCACAGATCATATCCATATGTCAGCAGCTCCAAGCACCCTGCCTTTAACATCGTGCTGGTGTATTTCTGCTTAATTGAAGCATTCAGCTGTTTACAGCTCACACAAAAACAGCAAGGGTTTATTTATGGCCAATTATAGAGTAGTGTTTTGAGTGAAGGAGGCCCATTATGGATTCCAGCCCTTTTGATTCTAATTAGTCATTGTGTTCAGGTTTTTGGTTTACATGCCTGATTTACTGGGGGGTGGGCGGAGGGGGTGAGAATTAATTTCCTATTAAACGACATATGCCCATTACTGAATCAGACAAAAGCTTGCTGAGAAACAGGACATGAAAACAATAACTCTGCAGCGTGCTGCTCTAACACTGCAGTGCTTACCTCTTGACTCTCACTGGTTTCATGTGTGCAGTGGCAAATGGGAACTAAAAAAAAAAAAAAAAATCTTGCTGTTATGCTGTGTGTTAGCCTTCCTGGATTATATGACTTTAGCTTCACAGCGATATTATGTTTTGTAAAATATAACCATAATGATCAGAGTACTTTACTCAGGTTGGACAGTTATTTAGAGTTGTCATTCATTCCTTAAGATTTGGAATCTTTCTGTATTTTAGAAAGAAATAATACGTTACTTGTTGAACCGATACAGAATGTGATGGGTTCCATATTCTCCGTGCACAACTCCACCCCCGACATCCAACAACCAGAGAAGGAAAAACACTCAGGTATAGCCTCTGTTCCCCTTCCCCCAGTCACCTGAAAATTGTGGCAGCTTACCAGAGTGGTTTTGCGGAGCACCAGGGGCACATGGCCTAAATCCTAAAATTATATATTTATTATTAAATCAAATAATATGACTTTGTTAAGAAAAAGGGTACATTGTAAATGTGTATAATAGTGCATTGTTATGTTCACTGAATTTATTTTGTGTGTTGCTTTTGTTTGCCAATAAAGCACTTAGCTCAAACAGTAGGCCTACTTACTAAAGGCAGTTGCCTAGACGACTGTATATCCCCCCTTTACATGAACCTTTCAAGCCTGCACAATCTGAACTACACACTGTGTGTGCATCCGTAGAATCAGGGTAATTCTTATTTACAAAAAAAGAAAAACTCCATAAAGGTGGGGATCGTGGGGCCTGGGTAGGAGATCATGGGAGCTGAGATAGGATAGGGTTAAGTGTCTCATTTTTTCTGAGCTAAAGGTGGTAACCCTAGAAATAATGGTTTCTTGGTCAAATAAAATGTTATTACAAATTTTGGCCGGTGAAAATGCTGAGTGACTAGTGATTTTGGAAAACAACTGGCCACTATGGCCGGTGAGACAAAAAGTTAAGCCCTGTCAAGCCCTGTTTATGTAAGTTCCATCGACCCAAAATTTGTGTGGAAACTCTGGCTATGCTACTTGTTTGACTGTAATAAGATCAGACCGTTGAGACATTTTTAATAACTTGTTAGACAAGTTACTGGAAAGCGAGAGGTATAGGCCTCTATCAACTAATCCAAAGAGATGACAGAAATCTGGATAAGTAGCTTTAAAAAACACTATTATTTCATCCTGAAGTTCAGACTGTAAAAGATGAAGTGCAATAGAAGGCTCACCTGTTTTATTTTTACTATGTAAAACACACCTTAAAAACATGTGTGTGTGTGTGTTATTCTTTACATGAAAACGTGCCAATAGCTTCCCAACAATGACCTGTTATTTGCAACTGAAAGGGAGCTCAGAGCACTTTTAAGGTGCATTTGCAAAGCAAAGCTGCTCCTTTGAAGTACAAATATCCAACATTTAACAAGTTCAAGTCGCAGAGGTCAAAAAGCACAAAAGGTTTGCTTCACAGAATTAATATGTTGCAAGGATTCTTAAACTCCAACCAGTTTTTGTAGTCAAACAACAACCTAGAATGAAGCAATAAAAATATAATGGCACAGAACTTACATCAAATTATCCCAAAAGTCTAATTACTAAAAAATAACAAAATAATAAAAAAAAGGTTTGCTTCAAAAAATTAATATGTTGCAAGGATTCTTACACTATTACCAGTTCTTATAGTAAAACAACATAAAGCAATAAAAATATAATGGCAAAGAATGTACACAAATTTATCCCAGTACTCTAATTACTAAAACACACACACACACACACACACACACACACACACACACAAACACAGTTAATGCTTAAGATTTAATGTTGCTTTCTGGTTATATGATCAGTGGATAAACAGTACAGTTCTATTTTGTTCCTCTCTTAAAGCTTTTTGACTTATTTATGGTGATTGTGTAGCAATTAATATTGCACAGGCAGCACTGTCATTTTTCAAGCCATTTCCCGGGAAATGTTCTACACCCCGTAATGGTCCCTCTAACGCTGTAGCTGTCATGTCCTGGACAGCTGCGTTTTTACAAGACAAACTCAGACACGTCACACTCATCTCTCTGTGGACTAACTTGCTGCTCATTGCCACACGCATAAACACACACACATACACATGCACTCGCGCACACACACAGAGGCCAAGGCCAGCAGCTGTTAATAGCTGCATGGAAAACTTTGATTAATATTTCACCCCTTGGTGCATGACTGCTGAGCGAGTGTCACCTTCCAAACAGTGTCCCCTGAAACCTCTTCTTTCAGAAACCCTACTTTGCCAGGTGGAGATGATAAATCAGTTAGGAAGATTCCCCAAAACCCCATCAGGCTAATTACAGTGTAGCCATGCAGCTCAGATGCATGTCTGTGTGTACGTCTATGCGCGCACATGTTTGGGTGGGTGTTTGGATTGTGGCCAGGTTAGTGGTACTGGAGCATGGCAAGCTATGTAAAGAGATTGAGTCCTCACCCTTCAAATTAGTGAGCTCTCAAGCAGAATTCAGATCATTTCCCCTGTGTTCCCTTTCAGCCTGTGTGCACTGAGGAACCTGGGGCCCTGGTCAAACCTTTGTATCAGTTTCAGTGGCTGTGAGGCCGTTCTTGGTCCATCACAAGAGGGAGGGCGCTTCTTGGCTGTGATACATAACAAACACTGGCATGAAGGGTGTGAAAACAAAGTTGGCTGACACACCTGGATGTAAACACTCCGGCTCCTCTGAGGGTGTTTTTCACCGCTGTCGTTATTAAACTGAAGGGGCAAGGTGACAAAACCTTGAATATTAACATCATGTACTGTTTCACAGCTACAAAACGGTGACAACAAAGGTGCAAGCGACATCATTAAGGCGATATGGAGCCTACGCATACAATAGCCTGATTGTTCAGAATGGGGGAAAAAAAAAAAAGCTATTTACAAACAAAGCAGATGTACAATATATTTTGGATGTGTTTTCGAAAAACATGACAAAAAGGAATGAAAAATCATTAAGAGTGCAAATCATGATGGTCATTTTGAATATGTCTTGTAATACTAGCATGCAAACTACACACATAAAACCTCTTGTATAAATTAAGATCATTAAAAAAAGGGTAAACCTGTATTTTTAAAATACATAATTACATTTTTATATACCTTCCTAAAACCTAACATACTGGTCATGCACTTGACATCACAAAGATTTGAGTCAGCATGCTCACGACTTGTTATCAATAATAACCTGTTCCCCTCCATGTGCTCCCACAGACTGAATGTGACAGCAGCACCAATATTACCTTCACAAAGACATGTGCATGAGAGAAATATGAGCATATTTGTGTCATCCCACATCTCAGCGTGTATACTGCAGCCTGGTACAGCTTCTCTGTCAGCTGTTGTCTTTTGTCTCCACAAACCTCACACTGGTTGCAGCACCTGTCTCTCCCGTGCCTCTGTGAAGGCAGAATAGAGGGATAGAGGATGGAGAAGGTGTGTGTCACCCAGGGTCCTCTGACTGAGAGAGGCTGTCATGCCCATCACTGCCCCAGCAGGCCCGCCAATCACGCACAGGCAGGCCCACGCTGAGACAAGGCCAGGGAAAACAAGCAAACAAGACAACAATCGACAACAATCTTTAAACACACTTGTCATTCTCCTCAGAGAGATTTCCATTTCAGCTATTTAAGTGGCACATAAAAACACGACAGCCACCACCAACAATCTCTAAACACAACTCTGGTGTTCTCCCCCCTCAGAGAGATTACAGATTTCCAGCCATTTAGAAGACAACGAGAGGCTTCTGCAGATTGAGGGGATTGGCACAGCACGTGTTAGCGTGTCGCAGCCCGACTGGGTTGAGCGCGGTGTGGCGTGTCATTTTTGGGCGCGCTGTTGCTCAACATCAAGAGAAATCGATGGCGTCTCCACAGGGGCAGGGAGGCCTGTGGAATAGAGGAGCTTCTCAGGTCTGTTTGAACTCATTTTCTTTTCTGGGCGGTTGCCCCCTCGCTCAGCCCCCTAAGGCATCTCCCTCACAGCAGGCCTTGACAGCTTGACACATTGACAGCTGCCGCTGAATGACAACTGATTTGTACAAATTTCAAGCCTTATAAATCTACCTGTCACAACAAGAGCATAAAAGAGCTCGGACCCAGCAGGTAATTCGGAAGTGGTGGGGGAAGAAGAAAAAAAAAGCCTGCTTCCTCCTCCTCCTCTCTCCTGACAGCCCAGTCTGAAAGAGGAAAAGATAGGAGATGGAGAGTAAAAAGACAGTGTGGCTCTTTTTCCTGTTCTGCCAGTCTACCATCATCCTCTCCTCAGGTCCACTTTGAATAAGAACTGGTGAAACCATTTTCTTGCCAACAGGCGATCAATCGTCTCATTTAGAGATTATAAAGAGCGGATTGAAAATGGGAAAGTGCAATTTTGTTTTACACCAACATTAAAGCAGCACCACCTGCTACTCGCAGGATTATCACATCAGTCTGCTTCTCCCAGCTCTCACTGGGTAAATGAGCAGGCCCTTTTTACGGTATTTAAACAATATCCCGAACTGCATTGCTGCAGTACCCCCCTCCTCAGCTTTCATCCGTTGGTAATGGCAGGCCTGGCAGGCAAGGCCTATAGCAGCAATAAATCCTTTTCAGGAGTATATCTTATAGCAAGATATAAACTATGAGAGACAGGGGCAGAGAAAAATCAATGGGAGTGACAAACAGAAAAACGGGTTTATAATTCTGAATGAGCTGTCGTTCTCATTTTTAAAAGGATGATGGCTTGCCTGTCCTTGCTGTCGCTAGCATGTGACTGATTCCTTGCAAATGTAAACATTATTGTGAGGACTAGTCTTCAGTAGGTTTGCCTGTATAACCAATGACCCATTCTTAAAATGACAAAATGTTGTGTAAAACCTCGCTAAAGGCCACCTAATGTGCCTTATGTAAGTTGTCCATGAAGATAAAACAAGTTGATATAACACTGAAGGCAAACAAATCTCTTCTCACTGTACCAGGGATCACATTATGGAATAATGAGCAGATCAGATGATAACAGCAATGAGGTCATCCAGGGGCATCCATTTTGGCCTCATCAAACTCCTGCTGTTAAACAGGAATCACATAAATGACCGATGACATCTCCTGTGCTCCTGTTCTCCTCTGGTTGTGATGGGAGTCAAATTGCTGGGCAATGACCGGGCCCACTGAATCTAGGCTGCATGATGTAAATACATCTACTGCATTGTTTGCATGTAAGTTTGCATGTGGATTTAGATTAGAAGTCACTGCCAGAGTCATCAAACTGTCAGTGGATGACAGCCGTCAACTTCAGTCATCCTTAAGTAGTAATGTATCAGTGGATCTACAATGGCAACTGATGTGGCTGTATGAATACTAGTGCTTATAGTGGCAAAGAGAACAATTCACCAATTCCTAAACTCACAGACTTAGTCATTCAATGCTGGAGAACTGCCTCCTAAACCTCTCCTATTTGCAAGTAGGCAAAACACTCTAATCCTCTATTTGTGTGTATTCATCCCTGTCCTAAATGTGCCCTTCCGCACTCTAACCCTCAAAGACCCTTCCCTTCATGCAGCCACCGACCCTGCTGTTTGATTAAGACTTAGCCCACTGCTTTATCCCTGGACAGGACCCCGGCTGGGCCAAAAAGCACGAGTTAAGCAAAGGGATTATCAGTGCCACTCCCATCGAGGCAGTCAAACTGTCACCCAGATCAAAGCAGCTCCCAGCTGAGCCTCAGTCATTTAAGGCAGGTGTCCTCTCATATTCTAATACCAGAACAAGTGCATGAACTCTGAGCTATTGAAAAAAGTACTGGAGGATTGTTTGCCTGCCATAACTGGAGTCGCTGCCATACATCATCCGAGGGCTTTCTTTGAAAAGGCCATGTTGAATGAGGTACAATGTGCAAAGTTGATTTGTGATTGTTGCTTATCTCTCATTAAACTTTTATTCATAGATCTATCAGCAAGTCAGATAATCGCGTTGTGTACATGGACTGACTGGTTTTTATTTCAGTGACATGCACTCAGGTGCCTTGCCCACATGGATTTGCAAGACAGATCTATCTATATAAAACTTTGCAATGTGTGTGTGTGTGTGTGTGTGTGTGTGTGTGTGTATCAGACAAACAAAAGACAAGGCCGTTTTGCTCAGGCTTTTCAAATAAAGTTTGGCACACTGCATCCAACTTTTCTGACTGTGTTTCATAACTGTCTGGCCAAAACACTAAATTAGCAAAGATAAGTGTACTTTTGCCAAAAAGCATGCTTACATAAAGACAAAAAAAGATTACATTGATTTCATTTTCTTTCTCCCAGATCTCATAAAAGACAGATTTCTCCCTCCTCTTCCCAGAACTTTCCACCATACTCGTGATATGTCTGATCTTAGCTGCGTGCAGAGAGATTTTTGGTTTCTGAACTAGTTTTGGGTGACATATTGTTCTCACAGAGGTAAATACCAAAAATATGCATACTGCATGTTATTTTTCTTCATCAAAAATTTAGTTTTTAAACATCCTATTCATCATACCAGAGTCTGATTCAATAAATCAATTTTAAACCAGACATTAAGTATATATAAAACTGAATTTTTCAATTATTTGCATTGAGTAGATAATTTGCTGCCGACTGGAAATGTGTGATGAAAAAGTATCTGGCTGATACACCATAAACTTTTACTGTGCAATTCATTTTACCACTGTGTTAAAGGAGAGTTCCAGTAAGATTTAGACTTTATTGCTCTCCATATTTTGTTAACATGTAATCATAACTCACTCTTGATGAAATGTTGAAATTTATCACCATCACTGAAAGATCTTTCAAACTGATGCCAAATAGATAACTCACTTTAATACACAATGGACAAATTGTAAGATTAATTAAATAATCTTTTTTTTTTTTTGACAGCTGTTATTTACCGAAAACAAAACAGCAACAGACAAATAGCCAGAGCCTGCGGTTGTGCCGTGGATGTTTCTGCCATGAGATCACAACTGATGACAAAGTCCTGTTATGTTTTGATAATTTGGGAACATTAGCATTGCAAGCAGCAGTGTCGTAAATAAATGAACACAGACGCTGGCATGACATCGCTCCTCCGGGAAGACAGCCTAACCTCTGCACATCTCTCAAGACCTCCCAGATAACACTGGCTCCCAAAACATCATCGTGATCATCAGCCACCGCAGCCAGACATCAGGCAGATGTGCAAAAGGAGAGAAAGACTTAAACAATAAAAGAGGCTGCAGTGAAGAAATGGAGTGCGAATGAGATAAACAGAAAGATAAAAAGAGATACAGCCTGAGAGATAGAGAGACAGCAAAGGAGATAGATTAACCCGCCCAACAGTCACACAATCATTAAAGGCACTGAATGGTTCTTATTATGGCATCTGAGGCCCAGCTGGCCTTGGATCCAGCAGGTCGGCTGTAGTTCAGCTGAGGGTCTTGTGATCAGTATGTGTGTGTGTGTGTGTGCGTGTGTGTGTGTCGAGGGGTGAGGGGGGCTGGTAGGGCAAAGGGATGACTGATGGGCCTGGGGGTGAATGCCAAAACCATAAATCGAACCTCGGCCTGACCCCAAGCTCCTATAAAGTTTATTTACATTTTCGCATTGCGTCCACCTTTAAAACATCTATGTTTAGACATTTCAAAGCAGCGTGAAGCGCCCATCTATCTTGGCTACCAGGCCCTGACAGAGGGCAGGGAGTTGAAAACACTTTATCCCATCCTGACCTGACTGACTGTCTGTCTGCTCATATCCTCCACTGTTTAAGCCCACTCAAAAGATCTTTTATTAATTGCGAGTTTGTGAAGAGAGTTTCTATTTATACTATCTGACAGCCGCCTTTGCAGCTCGCCTTTGCAGCTCGCCTGCTGGGCTGCGAAAGTGCTTTGAGGCATTTAGGGACTTTTAACTCTTTTCACATTGTGTTTGATATCCATCCCA